>NC_091432.1:169131072-169385527 GCF_964237555.1 Oryctolagus cuniculus
CTTTTATTTTTTTATTTTTTATTTTTGACAGGCAGAGTGGACAGTGAGAGAGAGAGACAGAGAGAAAGGTCTTCCTTTGCCGTTGGTTCTCCCTCCAATGGCCGCCACGGCCGGCGTGCTGCAGCCAGAGCACCGCGTTGATCCGATGGCAGGAGCCAGGTACTTCTCCTGGTCTCCCATGGGGTGCAGGGCCCAAGTACTTGGCCATCCTCCACTGCACTCCCTGGCCACAGCAGAGAGCTGGCCTGGAAGAGGGGCAACCAGGACAGAATCTGGCGCCCCCACTGGGAGTAGAACCCCGGTGTGCTGGCGCTGCAAGGCGAAGGATTAGCCTATTGAGCTGCGGCGCCGGCTTACATTCTTTCATAGTGATGGCCATGTTCCTGTGTTTCTGTGTGTAGCATATCCTTAAGCATCTTTTGTAAGGCTGAACAAATTCTTTCTTTTTTTTTTTTATTTTTTTTATTTTTTTTATTTTTGACAGGCAGAGTGGACAGTGAGAGAGAGACAGAGAGAAAGGTCTTCCTTTGCCGTTGGTTCACCCTCCAATGGCCGCCGCTGCAGCCGGCGCACCGCGCTGATCCGATGGCAGGAGCCAGGATCCAGGTGCTTTTCCTGGTCTCCCATGGGGTGCAGGGCCCAAGCACCTGGGCCATCCTCCACTGCACTCCCTGGCCATAGCAGAGAGCTGGCCTGGAAGAGGGGCAACCGGGACAGAATCCGGCGCCCCGACCGGGACTAGAACCCGGTGTGCCGGCGCCGCAAGGTGGAGGATTAGCCTATTGAGCCACGGCGCCGGCTCAAATTCTTTCTTTTTTTAAAAAAAAAGATTTTATTTTTATTTAAGAGAGAGAGTTATAGATAGTAAGAGGGAGAGACAGAGAGAAAGGTCTTCCATCTGCTATTTCACTCTCCAAATGACTGCAACGGCCAGAGCTGCATCGATCCAAAGCCAGGAGCCAGGAGCTTCTTTGAGGTCTCCCACACGGGTGCAGGGGCCCAAGCACTTGGGCCATCTTCTACTGCTTTCCCAGGCCACAGCAGAGAGCTGGATCCAAAGTGGAGCAGCCAGGACTGGAACCGGCGCCTATATGGGATGCTGGAGCTGCAAGCAGAGGATTAACCTACTGTGCCACAGTGCCAGCCCCTGGATAAATTCTTTCAGTTTCTGTTTGTTATGTGAGGTCTTTACTTCAGTTTCACTCATAAATGGGAGCTATGCAAGGTACAGTGTTCTGGGTTGACAGTTTTTTCTCTAAAGACTTGGAATATATCTTGCCATTGTCTTCTAGCCGGTAGGGTTTCTGAAGAGAAGTCAGCTGTGAGTCTAATTGGAGATCCTCTGAAAATAATCTGGCATTTCTCTTGTGCACATTATAGAACATTTTCTTTATTTTTTACTGTAGTGAGTTTGACTACAACGTGTCGTGGTGAAGATCTTTTCTGGTTGTGTCTATTAGGAGTTCTATGTGCTTCCTGTAGTTGGATGTCCCTTTCTTTCTCCAAATAAGTAAAGTTTACTGTAATTATTTCACTAAAAAGGCCTTCTAATCCATTTTTTCTTTTCACACCTTCAAGAACTCCTAAGACTCATATGTTGGATCATTTGGTAGTATCCTGTAGATCTCCAACACTGTTTTTTAATTTTCTAATTTCTTCCTTTTTTTTGGTCTGACTGTACATTTTCCAGAGATTTGTCTTCCAGCTCTGATATTCTTTCTGCTGCCTCAATGAGTCTGTTGTTAAGGCTTTCCACCTCATTTTTTATTTAATCTATTGAATTCCTCATTTCTAATATTTCATTTTGATTTCTCTTTAAAGTCTCAATTTCATGGGAAAAATGTTCATTCATGTCATGGATTTCTTTAATTCATGGATTTGCTTCTGATTACTTCTAAGTAATCTTTTTTTTTTTTTTTTTTTTTGACAGGCAGAGTGGATAGTGAGAGAGAGAGACAGAGAGAAAGGTCTTCCTTTTGCCGTTGGTTCACCTCCAATGGCTGCCGCGGCAGGCGCACTGCGGCTGGCGCACCACGCTGATCCGAAGGCAGGAGCCAGGTGCTTTTCCTGGTCTCCCATGGGGTGCAGGGCCCAAGCACTTGGGCCATCCTCCACTGCACTCCCGGGCCACAGCAGAGAGCTGGCCTGGAAGAGGGGCAACCGGGACAGAAACCAGCGCCCCGACCGGGACTAGAACCCAGTGTGCCGGCACCGCTAGGTGGAGGATTAGCCTATTGAGCTGCGGCGCCAGCCCTAAGTAATCTTATGATCAAATTTTTGCATTCCTTTTCTGGCATTTCTTCAGTCTCTTCATTTTCACATTCTAGTATTAAAGTGTTGTTGTGTTCCTTTGGAGGCATCATATTGTCTTCCTTATTGTTTCTTCAATTGCATTTATTTTTAGGCATTTGTGGAGATACTTGTTGGTCCCCCTCTGTCCCCGTGATGGCTTTTTTCTTTGGACTATGCCTCTGTGGCTTAGTAGAGTATCTACTGTTCCAGTGAATACCCAGAGACATGTGCCGGATGTGGAATGGGAGCTCTGTTCAGTGCTCCAGAGGGAAGAGAGTGTTCAAGGTGACGCCCAAATTGGGCTTGATTAATCTTTTTTTTTTTTTTTTTTGGTCAGAGGGCAGGTTTAATTTGCTCTGATGGTGTAGTCTCATGCTCATGTCCTCTACTCCAACGAGACCAATGCCTGGTCGCTAGCCTAGTGGGTATAATATCCATTTATGCTTCCACAAGAACCACACAAAGGATCTGTGAATTCCTTAGTGTAAGTGTGGATTCTGCAGCAGTGACCCTCACCAGGGAATTGTGGAGCCCCGAGCGTGTGAAGCCACCCACAGTGACTACCTGAAGACCCAGCCACACCTTGCACCCTCCCACATAGCCACAGTATTTTCACAGTCCGAGACACAAGGCTCCCACAGTCATGAGTACCCAGGCCCCTGTCAGTTCTCCCAGCCAGACTTGGGCGTTTCCTCTCTGCTGGTTGCTATATGGACACAAGCTGGCACAGCTGTTAACGTATGTCCAAAATGGTGCCTGCTCTCTCTTGGCTAGTTAAGGGATGCCGGTGCCGGGTAGTTGGGAGGAAAGAAGTGTGCCCCTCCTTTTTCCTCTAGGTTGGCAGATAAACTGTCCCCCAAAGGGCTCTTCCAAGCCAGACTCACACCAGGCTCTTCACATACCTTTATCACCAGTGGCTTGGGCTACTGCTGTTTGGTCTCACCTTAATCTCCAAAACTGGTGCTGAGGCTCTCGGCTGCTGGGGTTCTGAATTGTATGCATCCACACCCTCCGCATAGATTCACAGTGTCCTTCTAATTTGCGTGGAGTTTTCTCTGCTGTTTCCTCCCTAACTCTATGCTGAGATTGCACTCTCTCCACTTTTTTTAAAACTATCTTCCTTTAGACTAGACCAATAAGCTCCTTCCCTATTCTGGCATTTGGTCTCTCCTGTGTGCTTTTGTTTCAATTTGGTTTTTAAGATTTCTGACATTTTCATGATTTTGTTTTATAGTTTTGTGAAATGTTACATAGTTCCGTGGTTAAATCTCCAAAACAAAGTACACTAAGAGAAATTGAGCCCCTGTCCTGGTGTTTGTACGCAGATTTATACATACATACATACATACACTTGATAGAAAATAGCACACTACACATATTATCTGCATCTTGCTCTTTTGAGTTAATGTATTCTAGAGATCACTCCATAGCATATAGTTTTCATTTTTTATAGGAGTATAATTTTCCGTTATATAATATTACCATGTTATCTTAAATGGTTTCCTATTGTGAACATTTGATTGTTTCTAGTCCTTCTGTTACAAATAGTGTAAATTTTATAAGTGATATTGTGTATGTTTAGGATTGATTAGTAAACATGGAATGCGAGTCAAAAACAACATGTGTAAGTAATTATGCTGACTATTGCCAGATCCTCCTCTGTGAGCAAAGGGCACATAGCAGCAATATCTGAGAGTACCCATTTACCCACGGTCTTATCAGGTTGTTATCAAACTTCATAAAATTTTAAGAAGATCAATATTTTAGAATCTTCACTTTGGCATATTATGGTAAAGATTGAGAAGTGTGATGCTAAAGACAGAGATGTGCTGGGCTTTGGCAGTAATCAGAAATTGAAATCATAACTGAGTGGGTAGAGTTACATTATAGAGGTGTTAGTTAACACAGCAGATGAGAAATAAAAGAAAAAAAATGTTAACAGAATATTTTAAGGGGGACTTAGAATGGATGGAAGCTTTATAAGAGGAACTGGGGATAATTCTGCTTTGACTTTGAGGTACAATTGAATATATGAATCTGAAAAGTCAGGGTAAGAGGGTAAAAGTCAGGGTAAGAGGGAGCATTGGAATCATCACTATATAGGTGTTAAGATATGTATAGGCAAAGATGCCCAGGAAAAGAATAATATTAGCTAATATCTGAGCACTTGACATGTTATTGACTTTAATTTTATAGTTTCTCTTCTGTATTTGTTTGTTTCTACAACAATTGTGTTAACATCTCTCTGCCTAGTATTGGAAAATGTACACTTTACTTTCATGACTTTCACAGACTTACTATATACATATATGTGCATATGGAGTGTGTATGTGTAATCTATAAAATTCTGTTCTGAAACTGTACAAATTTAGTTCTGGTGCAAAAATAGCTTCAATTCTGTTGCTCTGATACAGGAAATGACTTAATTTGACTAATCCCTGTAAACACAATATGTAATTTAAAAACTTTCTCTAGGTACTATATTTTCTTCAAAATATTTTCATTTGGGCATCTAGCTTTGATAAACAGGGAAAGGGAGAATTTCTTGCTGTTGAAATATGCTTTTAATATGTTATTTAAAAAACATACAGAATGATTATGTTAAACTCACATTACAGTAGAGGAAGGAATCTCATCTAAAATAAATTTTCCATCATACATTTCCTTAAGAATATTGATACAGGAAATGAATATCCAACTTTAGAATTAGAAAAGCCCTAAAAGACCTAGTATAATTTCCTTATTTTATAGGTTGAAAAAAATGTAATTATTTTTCTGACCAAACCTTGTGAAACAACATGAGCGTGTAAACACCAGATGTTAGGTTAGAGACTTCTAAATTTAATTTTGAACATTAAAAATAGTATCAGAATGGAAGGAAAGGAATATAACTGTAGACTTGACTTTGGATTTGCCAGGTTCCTTCTTTAGTTTTATTTCTTTGTAATAATGACAAAATATTGACTACATTTACTTACCTTATCATATACTATTTTAAGCACTTTAAAGGTTTTCTTGTTTTAGTTTTATACTCAATGTGTGAGGTTATTTATATTGGATACATTTTATAGTTGAGGAATAATCACAGTTTTAGTAACTTTCCCAGGGATGTATCATAGGAAGAAGCTACACTGGGGATCTAAACCTAGACAGGCTGAAAATAGAATACTGTGAGTGAAGATACCAACATGATAAACAGATTCAAACCTTTCACATGAGTTGAAGGAAATTAATTTTTTAATAGAGCTGGTGTTGTAGTGCAGTGGGTTCAGCTGCTGCTTGTGATGCTGGCATCCCATATCAGAATGCTGGTTTCAGTCTCGGCTGCTCTTCCATTCCACCTTCCTGCTAATGTGCTGGGAAGACAGCAGAGGATAGCCCAAGTACTTGAGTCCCTGCCATCCATGTGGGAGACCTGGATGGAGTCCATGTTCCTGGCTTTGCCCTGGCCCATCCTTGATTGTTGCAGCCACTTGGGGAGTGAACAGTGGATATCTGTCTCTCTCTCTCTCTCACACTCTGCCTTTTAAACATACATACATTTTTAAATATATATATAAATAAATAAAATCTAAAAAAAACTTATTGGAAGAGAAGATTGAGGATGACAGGCACTTTTAGAGTGTCAAGTGTTAGGTGTGTTGTAAAGAGAGTATAGATTTCTTTATGGAACTAAGGCATAGAATGAATTCCAAAAGCTTACTTTTGATCCTATATCAAATTTCTTCTCTCCTATTTCAGAACTTTATGAAGATAGAATAACTTTTTTTTTTAACATTGAATTATTTGAAAGGCAGAGTTACAGAGAGGCAGAGAGAGAGAGGTCTTCTAGCCGCTGGTTCATTCCCTTAAATGGCTGTAACGGCTGAAGCTGGGCTGATCTAAAGCCAGGAACTTCTTCTGGGTCTCCCATGAGGGTACAGGGGACCAAGGACTTGGGCCATCTTCTACTGCTTTCCCAGGCCATAGCAGAGAGCTGCATTAGAAGTGGAGCAGCAGGAGCTGGGACTTGAACTGGTGCCTGTATAGGATGCTGGCACTGCAGACTGCATCTTTACCCGTTATACCACAGCACTGGCCCCACAAAATGACTTCTTACTGTTAGAAATGCCCTCATTGACTGGCAGAGGCTAATTGATTTTTTCAAAAGCTAGTTGAAGAGAATCATGGTAAATGGACCAGATCGTCTCTGAGGTCCTTGCCAATCTGAGATTTTTTTTTTTTACCCCTAATTAACTAAGACAGAGACTTGATTAAATCAGGTGATTAATTAGAAATCCCACATAGGATTAGGATCTATTTATTCTAAATGAATTAGCTATATTATGAGAGTCCTAGGCTTGCATAGTTCTTTCTTGATTTGAAAGAATCATGACTACCTACAAGAGCTGCTTCCAACTTCAAGCTCACTTTCATTTTGACTAAATCATTCTTAGTTGTCTAAGGGTTAAAGGTTTCTTCCTTTGTTCTCTACCTTGTGAATACTGTCACACAAGCATATGATAATTAATTATTCCTGTATTCCTATTACACAGTGTGTTCTCAACCTTAGAAATTACTGAGAGGATTTAAAAAAGATTGCTGGACTTGGTTTCCAGACTTGGTGACTCAGGATCTGAAATAGAGTTGAAGAATGTGTTTCTGACATATTCCAAGATGATGATGGTCTAGGGACTACATATTCAGAATCACTGCTTTAGTAGTTTGCCTACCTCAATAGATTGTGTTGTTGTTGTTGTTTGTTTTTGTTTATTTGAAAGAGTGACAGGGAGAGAGTTCCCATCTGCTGGGTCACTCCCCAAATGTCAATAACAGCTGAGACTGGTCCAAGTTAGCTTTATTTCCTTTAAGTTTGTTCAAATCTAAATTTGAACCGAACCTAAAGCTTTAGAAGGAATAAAACCAAGATTCTGTACAATTCTCTTACATGGTTCTTCTTTCTGATAAATAGAAGACTTGGGGTTTGTTTTACATTGCTAGGGAGATTGGGTATATGTAAGAAGTAGAATCTTTCTCTTCCTGGGAAAATGAAGGCTATTGGAACATGCTAGCTTCGTGTTCTTACTATGCATGAACTAAATGACAGAACTCAATAAGCTGGTTACAAAGTCAGGGAGAAGCTAACATTGAGTCCTGTGAAAGTAATTCTTAAACTTGGGTTAAAAAAATATTGAGCAAAAAATTTGTTTTTACCAGTCTTTTACCCTCTACCCCTTCCAATGAATGTCTTACTTTAAAAGAATTGTTTTACTCTGGGAATTAATATCATGACTGTCTGTCATTTAAGTGTTATTAAGAAAATAAAAAATCTCTCATTCAGAATATCCAGATTATAGGAGTAATAATTGTCTGAGTAAAAATGTCACATAAAGTCAGTTCTAGAGAAGTACTGTATAACCCCCTCAGATATGATCTTGACCATGGGATGAACACTTCTGCAAACAATGAAGAGAGTCACATCTCTAAGGCTTAGGGGTAAAGACAAGAGTTCTTGCTCACATTTAGGAAATCAGTCCATATGTTATCCTAATGTAGGTGAGAGGCCAATAAGAAATATTCATATATTCACTGTTTAAGGCTGTTGAAACCTTTACATTTTTATCCTTAATGATTAAGGAGAAAATTAGGTTTTATTGTATTGTACATTGTATATAATTTTAGTTGGTGATAATCATAATCTGTTTTCTATGGTTTTTTCTTTCTCTCCTCAGATATCCAGAAAGTGGTACTCTAGAAATGAATGTGAAGGATCTTCGACCACGAGCTAGAACCATTTTAAAATGGAATGAACTAAATGTTGGTGATGTGGTAATGGTTAATTATAATGTAGAAAATCCAGGAAAAAGAGGTTTTTGGTTTGATGCGGAAATTACAACATTGAAGACAATCTCAAGGACCAAAAAAGAACTTCGTGTGAAAATTTTCTTGGGGTAAGACTCTCCTCACTGATGCCATTTAATTAATGAATTAATCAGGGAAGATGAGTTTTTAGGTGTTGAACACATATCCCTTTGTTAAAAAAAAGATAGCTCTTATGAAAGGTGGAAATTTCATACTGTAGGAGAGTATTTTTTAAAGGTTTATTTATTTGAAAGGTAGAGTTAAAGACAGGCAGAGAGAGAGAGAGGGAGGGAGGGAGAGAGGGAGGGAGAGAGGGAGAGGTCTTCCATCCGCTGGTTCCCTCCCCAGATGGGCCAGGTGGCTGAAGCCAGGAGCTTCTTCAGGGTCTCCCACGCGGGTGCAGTGGCCCAAGGACTTGGGCCATCTTCCACTGCTTTCCCAAGCTGTAGCAGAGAGCTGGATCAGAAGTGGAGCAGCCGGGACTCAAACCAGCACCCATATAGCAGGCAGCAGCTTTACCGCTACACCACAGCACCAGCCTCTGTAGGGGAATATTTTTATACATTCTTGAGAATTTTTTAAAGTGAGAATGGCTTAATTCTTCATCTCTTTTCAAGTTTGGAGTTATTTGAAACAATCTTGGAAATGGCTGTTTTATTGGAGAAATCATTACTTATAAAATTCTTATAGATCAAATGAAACATTACATAAGAGAATTTTTAAAATTATTATTTATTTGAAAGATAGTTTGCAAAGAGAGAGAAGGAAAGACAGAGTTCCTGCATCCACTGGTTCACTCCCCAATAGCTGCAGCATTCAGGGCTGTGCCAGGCTGAAGCCAGGAGCCAGGAGTCTCTTCCAGATCTCCCACATAGGTGCACAGGCCCAGGGCCCCCTGGCCATCTTCTGCAGCTTTCCCAGGTGCATCGCAGGGAGCTGGATCAGAAGTGGAGCAGCTGGGACTCAAAACAGTGCTCACATGGGATGCTGGCACTGCAGGCCATGGCTTAACTTGCTGTACCACAGCATTGACCCCTACATAAGAGCATTTTAATAGCAATAATTACTATTGAAAATCAGTGTTGATGTACTATAAATGGATGACAACCTAACAGCTATCTGCTAGACTTCTAAGACTAGCTACAGTTTTCCTTCATAGTAATTTTCTTCAACAAACTTAATAGAATTTCAAATTCAAAAAGTCCCATGGAATATTAGCTCTTGCTATTTCCATTATTACTTCTTTGAGATGGTTTCCCATGATACAAAGTCCTAGGCATTGTTTCAGTTACCTTCTTACACTTAGGAAAATACCCCATCTTTGTGTGTCTGCCTTTTCTCAATCGAGTTTATTTGCAGAGTTATCACTAGTTTACTTTTTAAAAATGAAAATTCCTGTAAAGTTGTTTCCAGTTCTTTATTATAAATAATACTTAAGTAATGATCATTATGTATGCATTTTATGCATACTATTTCTTTATAACTATTTCTTAGGTTTGAGCATTGACCTTGAATGTCCTCTTTTACATATGAGAAACTTAGATCTTTGTCAAGTTCTGGTTAAATGGATTAGTGACACAAGGTGACAAATCTGGGAGTAAGCATCTGCTTATGGTTAAAAATATAAAGCAAAGGAGGTAAACCACAGTCTGCTAGCCACCTGTGTTTCTCAATTTTTTTTTTAAAACACAACAGTTGCTTACTGCCATTAATCATCTATGGCTTTTTGTGCTCAGCAGCATTGTTAAATAGTTATAACTTTTTATACTAATTACTATCTGACCCTAATGGAAAAGTTTTGCTGATACCTGAAATAAGGAAAAAGAATGTGAGTTACTGAATGAAACTTGTATTTTAGAAAACAAACTATACAGACAAGTGTGAGTCTAATTCTGAATTCTAAACAACTTGACATTTCATGACCAAGAAAAAGAGAAAGCAACCTAAATAAACTGCTGAGCAGGGAACCTTGCAATGCACTTGAGTGTTGGAAGTATAAAAAAAGTATGCATGCCCAATAGGAGGGTAACACGGTATACTTAAAAGTACTGAACTAAAAATGCTTGCTATAGAAAAGAAGTTCCCCAAATGATTCTTAAAGTGGGGCACCCTTACTTTAAGGACTAGAACTATGATTTAGTGAAAATTATGGATAGACAAATACTGATTTGATAACACGATGTGACGGCTATCCAAATAGTAAAACACACTGTTTCATAAAATGCTTTTTATCACTTATGATTTACTAGAAGTGTTAGGAACGTAAGAGCTAAAACAAAAAGTGTAACTTCTGGGTGGGATTTTTTTTTTCATAGCTAGAAATCTTTTTGCCTCATTAGAAAGAATGGGTAAATACAGTGAAATAATCATGGTAAAGGTATATAGCATTAGAGTTCCATGGTTCTGAAGTCCCATTCACTCTAAATTTTGTCAGACTTAATTTCTGCTAATCAGATGGCTCGGATTTGCATTTCCTTCACTATGAATGGAGTTGAGAACCTTTTCCTATAGTTATTGCAATTTGAATATCTTTCCTGAGCATCTGATTTCAAACTTTAGTGTGCTGTTTTGTTTTTAACTGAGTAGTCTGTCTTACTAGGTTTTAGAAGTTCCATTTATGGAGACTAGACCATTTCAGTTGTATAAAACAAAAATATCTTTTCCAGCTCTAGCACTATGTTTTTTCTTTATGATGTTTGGATATAGTTTTCTTCATTTTAACGTAGTTAAAATTATTAAAGTTGAAGGGAGTTTTTGTGCTTTTATGTTGTACTTAAGAAACTTTCCTATCCAGAGATCATAAAGAAACTCTTTTATTACCCAGGTCATCCTTTCTTGTTCTTTAAGTAGGCCTTATATGAGGGTACTTTGGAAAAATGGAATTAAAAGATAAAGCTTTATGTTAGTTCAAAAAAGTGTAATCCATGTATGTATTTCTTCATAATATGTACTGCTATTACTTTTTGAAGAGCCCGTATATGCACGAATTTTGAAAATTTTGGGCACCAACATGAATTTGTTTTTAGTCCCATTTCCATGAACTTTTTGAGATACCCTCATATGTTCTTAGCTCTGTGTATTTTCATCTGAATTTTCTAGTCATCTTTTCTCTTACTGGCATCATAGGAATGCAAGAAACCTTTGGTCTTGCTTCCAGTAGCTTTACTAGACTTACTAATTTTAATTTAAATCTTAATTGTTTGGGAATGTCTACCATTATAATCTGAATTATGACATTTTTGTTTTGTCTTTTCTTCATTTTTGATGTCTTTGCTTCTCTTTTTTCACCATTTAGGCCTTCCATACATTGTTGAAAAAAAGTAGGGAGAGCTAGCATCTTTTTTTACCTCCTGATCTCCAGGACAAAACTTTTAAAATTTTAACAACTATAATGTATTTCATAAAATTCATAAAATAACTTGGTGAATAATTCTTTTCCTGTCTTATAGTAGTTTTGTGTCCCTTTCTTGAATGTTTGGTAGGACTTTTAAGTCCTTTAAGGCTGAATTTTCTTTGTGGGAAGGTTTCCTTCCTTCCTTCCCTCCCTCCCTCCCTCCCTCCCTTTTTTGACAGGCAGAGTGGACAATGAGAGAGAGAGAGACAGAGAGAAAGGTCTTCCTTTGCCGTTGGTTCTCCCTCCAATGGCCACCGTGGCCAGTGCGCTGCGGCCGGAGCACCGCGCTGATCCATTGGCAGGAGCTAGGTACTTATCCTGGTCTCCCATGGGGTGCAGGGCCCAAGCACTTGGGCCATCCTCCACTGCACTCTCTGGCCACAGCAGAGAGCTGGCCTGGAAGAGGGGCAACCGGGACAGAATCTGGCGCCCCGACTGGGACTAGAACCCGGTGTGCCGGCGCCTCAAGGTGGAGGATCAGCCTAGTGAGCTGAGGTGCCAGCCGGGAAGGTTTTCTATGATTGATTAGATTTCTGCAATGATCATTGGACTATTCCTATTTTCTGGTTTTTTTTTTTTTTTAAGATTTATCTATTTTATTTGAAAGGCAGTTACAGAGAGGGAGGGAGGGAGGGAGGGAAAGAGAGAGAGAGAGAGAGAGAGAGAGATCATCTGTCTGCTGGTTCACTCCCCAGATAGCTACAACAGCTTAGTCTGGGCCAGGCTGGAGCCAGGAGCTTCATCCAGGTCTCTGATGTGGGTGCACAGGCTCTCAAGGACTTTCCCAGGAGCATTAGCAGGGAGCTGGATCAGAAGCAGGACACTTGGGGCTCGAACTGGCACCCATATGTGATGCCAGCACCACAGGCAGTAGTTTAACCCACTGTGCCACAATGCTGGTTGCATATTTCCTATTTTTAAAAAAATGTTCTAAATTTTTTAAAATTTGACAGGCCCGGGGAGACAGAGAGCTCCTATTTGCTCGTTCTCTTCCCAAATGCTCACAACAAACAGAGCTGGACAAGGCCAGCTAGGACCCAGGAACCCATCCAAGTTTCCCATGTGGGTCTCAGGGACCATGTCACTTGAGCCATCATTTGCCCCCTGGGTCTACATTGGCAGTAAACTGAAATCCAGAGCCAGAGCTGGTGCTACATCAGGCACTCTGATGTGGGAGGTGAGCATTTTAACAGCTATGCCAAACACCTTCCTCTCTTTTTGAACTGGAATTTAATTATCTAGAAATTTGTCCATTACATCTAAATTTTTAAATTTGCCATAAATGTATTTATTAGCCATATATTTTTAGGTGTATGTTATCTACTATGATATTCCTTACTTTATTCCTGAATTTAGTTTGTGACTTTTGATCAATCTCATCAGAGGTTTATCACATTTGTTAGATTTTTGCAAAGAACTAACCTTCAGCTTTAATCCTCTCTATTGTATTGAAGGTGCAAAGGAAGAAGCAAATAGAGGACATGATTTTTAATCTGCCCTGGAGATTTGATAAGGGAACTTGGAGTTAAAGTTCATGCTTGTTTCTATTTTTAATTTGTGAGTACCAAAAAGTGAATATGCTTGAACTGTGTAATTCTGGTTATCAGATACAGTTTTTAAGTTGTCACTTTCTGTTTGTATTTTAGCTTTGAAGAAAAAGCACAGGTTTGGAGTCTAAATACCACTTTCAGAATAGTGTGTCCACTTGCTATTCTAATAAATATTGTATTTAATACCATGTGAAAGTTTAAATACTCACAAGTAAAGTTGAATTTGAATCCTGTAGCAAGAAAATTTAACCTTACTAAACTGTAAGTATGCTTGCTTTACTTACAGTGTCATTTTTATGAGATTTATTTTCTAAATTGTTGCATACTTATTTTTCATGAAGTCTTTTCAGTACTACCCTTATCACTGAATATACCACCATTTTCTCACAGTACATATTTAGTGTCTGTATAAAGTTATAACTCAGAGTTCACTGTGCTCCAGCCATGCTGCCCTCCTTGTGTTGCTTAATCATATAAACATGCCCTTGCCTCAGAGCCTGTGGTTGTGCTGTTCCCTCTGCCTGGTCCCACAGACACTCACTTGGCTTGCTTTGTCACTTGTTTGACTCTGCTGCTCCACTGTCACTTCAGAGTGGCCTTTCTTAGTTACCCTCTGTAAAATCACACATTTAGATAGTAGGCATGTTTACCCTTTATATCTTCTTTACAGCATTTATTATCACTAGGCTTTTCTTTATTTCTCTTACCCAACTGGTATTTTCTGATTGCTTTTAAGTGAAAACTACCAAAAATTAGTGACTTAAACAACAAAACATTATTTTATAGCTCTGTAGATCTAAGAAGTTGTAAATGAGTTTGGATCTCACTGGACCAAAATCAACAGGGTATGTTCTTATTTAGACTCTTAGGGAGAATCTGTTTTCTTACTGTTTCAAGCTCTTAGAGGCCTTTTGTATATTCCTTGGCTTTTTGCCTCCTTCATCCATCTTCATAGACAGAGTGACATATCTCTTTGACCATTCTTTTGTAATTAGATTTCCCTCAGATTATCTTCTGCTGCTTCTTCCACTTTCAGGGTCCCCTATGATAACATTGTGCTCACCTGGATAATCCTCCATTCCAAGGTTCTTAATTATATCTGTAAAGTTATTTTTACCATAGAAGATAATATACTCACAGGTGTCAGGATATGGAATCCTTTGGAGCCCATTATTCTATCCATCATACCAGCTGAATGTTATTGCATGGATTTTTTGTTTGTTGTTATATGCCAGATACTGTTCTAGGCCCTAGCTGTAATAGGTTTTGGCAAGTACGGAATGTCATAGATTCTGAGAGATTTAGTGGGGTTTTTTTGTTGTGTTTTTTTTTTTTTTTTTAAGCTCTATAAAATAAACGAGTGGTTAAGACACCAGTATCCTATCCCACATTGGAGTATTGGGTTCAATACCTGACTCTGGCTCCTGACTCCAACTTCCTGTTGATGTAGAACTGGGAGACAACAATAATAGATGGCTGAAGTAATTGTGTTCTTGTCACTATGTGGGAACTATGATGGCATTTACAGCTCCTGGCTTTGGCACAGCCCAGTACTGGCCATTGTGGGTATTGTGGGTCATCTGGTCATGCCATTCAACTTTAACATAGATTATGTCCTTGAACTTTTTTAGATCACACCAGGTAGTATAAATTCAAATCTGGCAACCTATGAGAAGCCTAGCTTGTACTTCAGTTCTTAGCGGATAATTTTTTCTCCTTATACTTATCTATAATATTTTTTTAAAGATTTATTTATTTATTTGAAAGGCAGAGTTACACAGAGGAGGAGAGGCAGAGAGAGAGAAAGGGAGGTCTTCCATCTACTGGTTCATTCCCCAGTTGGTTGCATTGGCCAGAACTGTGCTGATCCGGAGCCAGGAGCCAGGAGCTTCTTCTGGGTTTCCCACATGGGTGCAGGGGCCCAAGGACTTGGGCCATCTTCCAGTGCTTTCCCAGGCCATAGCAGAGAGCTGGATCAGAAGTGGAGCAGCCGGGGACTTGAACCAGCACCCATATGGGATGCTGGCACTGCAGATGGTGGCTTTACCCCCTACGCCACAGCGCCAGCCCACTTAGCTATAATACTGAAGCAACTATGTTTACTTTCTTTCTGTAATCTGCAAGATATTTTATTTTTCATTATCTTTAACTATGAGATCTGTTGGATGTCCCAGCTTTATTTTAGGGTCCTTCTTAGACACCTCATCTCAGACTCTTTTCTTTCTTAAAATTGTATAATGTGTTGTATCGTTGTCTTCTATTTGGTGTCCCAGCTTTATTTGGGGATTCTTCAGAGGCCAGTTTCTTTTTTGGTAAAACCTAAAATAATGTTTTATAATAGTGGTTTATTAGGGTCAATAAAATTTATTTCTTGAAGGAATAACTTGAGACTTTATTAACATGTTTTGGTTATGAAAGATGACTTCATCAGTTTTGTACAGAAGAAATGTCTGGTGAGCCTATAACTGAAATATTGGATAAATAAAAAGTTGATTTTTAGCTTTGAAGCTGTCTGTTTTTGTGACATTGATTGAATCACATAAAGAACGTGGGGGGCTTGATGGTTTTGGGTAGGGTGGGATCAGCCTTCTTATCTAAAATAACTGGAATAGCCAGATCAAATAGTTACCTCCTGGAGTCAACAGAATATCAAGGAGACCTGTGGGGCCTAGGACTCTGGAGAAGAAAGAACCTCAGAAGGTAGCTGGCTTTGTAGTTGTATTTTGCCTGGGGGAATCTGGTAATTCTGTACACAGTATAAAACCTAGTTGAGAGCACGTAGGAGCAGGTTAGAGGGTGGAGGAGTATAGCCGAGTTTTTATCAGACACTTAGGATGTCTTAAATATATGGCCTATTTTTGTTTCGGGATTTTGGCTGATGAATGGGCTTCTGCTGGGGCAGGAGGCTGGAGATATAGATGAAAATCAAAGTGGAATTTTCAGTAATCTTAGAAAGCAAAAATTAGATTTGGTGTTTATTAGTGAAGTAGCTCCACAGAATATGTAGTATTTTAGTTTGAAAACTGGATGACTGAGTCAAACAAGATTAAATCTTGACTCAACGTAGTTGCTGATTAAAATGTTTAACCATTACAGTGTCTTCCTAGTGGAAGGAAGGTTTACCCTTTTTTATATAAGGTTACTTCTGAAGACACTGTTTTATATACACTGTCTGCCATGGAGCCCAAAATACTATGATGTCAAAAGACAGGACCATGTAATCAGAAAATAGAAGGATAAGCACCAGTAGAAATGGACTTGTGATTTGCATAACTCAGATTATCAAAGAGGGACTTTAACTGTGGTTAATATGCTCAAGAAGATAAATGAAATGTGGATTTCAACTGAGCATTGGAATCTATAAAATAATCATAAGGGGTCCCTACAATTGAGAAGTGAAGTAAGAAACTAAAACATTAGATTGACTTGACATCAGGTAGCAACTGCAGGAGACAGGCTTGGTAAAATAGCAGTTAAGTCCATGAAAACAACTGACATTGGAAAGCACATAAAAGAATATTAGACATAGGAACTTGATAAAATGTCTAATTATGTATATTTGGAGTTCCAAAAGAGTGGGATGAAAACAGTATTTAAAAATGAGTGTGATAGCTAGAATTTCCCAAAACTTACAAAAGGTATCAGTTCACATCAAGAAGTTCTGTGAATTTAAGCAGGATAAATACAAAGAAACATGGTGGCATATCATGAATAAGGCTGCTGAAAACTAAATATAAAAACAAAAGGAAGGAGACTGGGTTTTCATCAGAAACAGTTTAAGCTAGAAAAAAATGGAATGGGATGTGAAAACACTGGTATGAGAAAAATTCCCAACTTGAAAATAGATTTCTAGTTAAAATATTCTTCAAGTATGAAGCCAAATTAATGATGTTATACAAAACCTGAGAGAATTCCTCACCAACAAACTTGCACTGAAAAGAATTCCAAAAAGGAGTTCTTTCAGCAGGAGGAAGGCAGTCCCAAATAGAAATATGGAGCTGCAAGAAGGAATTATGAACAGTGGAAACTATTCACAAAAATTTAAAAAATAATAGTGAATTTTGAAAAACTTGAAAACATTTATGAAAACAATTAAAAGTTTATTTTGGGGCCAGCACTGTGGCATAGCAGGTAAAGCCACTACCTGCAGTGCCAGCATCCCACATGGGCACCTGTTCAAGTCCCGGCTGCTCCACTTCCGATCCAGCTCTCTGCTATGGTCTGGGAAAACAGTAGAAGATGGCTCAAGTCCTTGGGCCCCTGCATCCAAGTTGGAGAAATGGAAGAAGCTCCAGGCTGCTGGCTTTGGATTGGCCCAGCTCTGGTTGTTTCAGCCATTTGGGAAGTGAACCAGCGGATGGAAGACTCTTTCTCTCTCTCTCCCTCTCTCTCCCTCTCTCCCCCCCCTCCACCTCTGCCTCCGCCTCCGTCTCCACCTCCTCGTAACTCCGCCTTTCAGAATAAATAAATCTTTTTTTTTTTTTTAAGTTTATTCTGGTGTAAAAGATGGAACTCATGCACAGTTTTTATTTATTTATTTATTTGAAAGGCAGAAAGACACACATACTGCTCATCCACTGGTTTACTGCCTAAGTGCCTGCAACAGTTCATGCTGGCTTAGGAGGGAGTGGAGACCAAGATGATGGGTGACGTGATGGGGTTCCTGCCTCCCATGTGGGAAACCTGGGTTGAGTTCTCACCTCTAGTTTTAGTCCCTGGTCTGGGGTCGTTATAGGCATTTGGAACATGAACCATTAGATGGGAGCTTGCTCTGTCTCTCAAAAATTTTTATAAATGATCAGGATTATAGGAATATGGCAGCAACATGTATTTTTATTTATCTTTTTGAAGATTTTTATTTAAGCAACATGTATTTTTAAACTCTTTAAATGTCCTTATAAAAACATAGACGAACTAAAATATCTAATCCAAAAAGTCATGTGCAATATCAACAAAAAAGGTGGTCCCCCAGAAATTCCAAAATAGCTGGTGTGAGAAACAGTACAAAGCTTCAAGACTTTTATCCATAGCCCTGCAAGAAGAAAGGAAAGATAGCTACAAAAATATGTAGTGACTCCAAGTACTCCAACATAATAAGTTAGCGTGGTAATTTGAGAATAGTAGCTATGGTAGCTATTTTTCAAGGTGACCTTCAGTGATTCCTGTTTCCTAATACACATCTTTACATAGTTTCCTTTCATATTTTAGCAGGATGACTCTGACCAATAGAATATAGTTGTGAAAAGGTAGCTTCCATGTTGTCACTCCTTTGGGTCACTTCCCAAAAGTTGAAACCAGCTGTTTATCAGGCTTTAAGCCTGTAATTTTTCCTGTAGTCTAACATTTAGACAACACTACAGCCTCATGAAAGATTTTAAGCCAGAATCAACCCCAGCGAAGCTGCTACCAAATTCCTGACTCATACAAACTAAGATAGTGGGACCAGTGTTATGGCATACCAGGTTAAGCCTCTGTCTGTGACACTGGCGTCCCATATGGGCACTGTTTTGAGTCCCTATTGCTCCACTTCCAGTCTAGCTCCCTGCTAATGTGCCTGGAAAAGCAGCAGAAGATGCCCCAAGTACTTGGGCCCCTGCACCCACATAGGAGACCCAGGTGAAGCTCCCTGATTTTTGCCTGGCCCAACCCTGGCTCTTGCTGCCGTTTGGAAGTGAACCACCAGACAGAATTAATTCCTCTGTCCTCTCCGTATAACTCTGCTTTTCAAATAAAATAAATCTTAAAAAATAAAAAACGAAGCAAGTTTTTATTTTTAACTGCTTCTAATGATTTATTATGCAATAATGGATAATTAATATATTGACTTAAGCTGGAATGAGTATGAATCCCATTTTGGATAAGTACAGCTTGTAGTGTTATCTGAAGGGATTAGGGTCCTGTGAATTCTTTTAATTAGCTAAAACCCCTTTCCAGGACAAAACCCTATATTGAGAAGAAAATAATGGGAACAGAATCCAAGCTGAGTAGGACAGGGAAAATAGAGATAAAGGGGAAATTCTCCAGATTAAAAAAAAAAAAAAAAAAAACAGCCAGGAGGTTTCAGAAAGTAAGCTTTCATGTTTTGTTTTTTTTTTTTTAAGAAATTTATTTGAAAGGCAGAGTTACAGAGGCAGAGAGAGAGAGAGAGAGAGAGCGAGCTTCCAACAGCTAGTTCATTCTCCATATGGCCGCAGTGGCCGGAGCTGTGTCGATTTGAAGCCAGGAGACTCCTCTGGGTCTCCCATACAGGTGCAGGGGCCCAAGGATTTGGACCATCTTCCACTGCTTCCCCAGGCTACAGCAGAGAGCTGGATTGGAAGTGGAGCAGCTGGGACTCTAACTGGCCCCCATATGGGATGCCAGCACTGCAGGTGCTGGTTTTACCCACTACGCCACAGCGCCAGCCCTGCATGGTGTCTTTTTAAAAAATCATTTACATGGTGTAATACAATTGGTCTCCCATATTGAGAGTTTTACATCTTTAGATTTGATGATCAGAAATATTCAAAAAAGTTTGTATTGAATATGTACAAGTTTTCCCCAACCTTGTCATTCCTTAAAGAATACAATATAACATCTATTTATATAGCATAACATTGCATTAGGTATTATAAGTAATCTAGAGATTAAAGTATACAAGAGAATGTTTGTAAGTTAATAGGCAAATATGCTATTTTATATAAGGCACTTCATATCTGCTGATAGGAGTGAGTGGAGGTCCTGGAACTAATTCCCTGTGGAGACTGGATGACTCTATGTACTTATTTGAAATGCATGCTTCACTGAATCCTCAGAAATGTGTATATTCATGCCACTGCTATAATCGAGAGCATTTCCATCACTGGCAAGGTTTTCCATTGACTCCGTTACAATTACTACTTCCGTCCTCATCATTGGCCCCTGGCAACCACTGATTTACTTTCTGTTGGGTTAGATTTTGAGCTGCTAGAGTGTTGAATGGTGATTGGAAAAATTATGCAATATAGCCATTAACTAGCAAAACGCTAAGTGAAATTATAGTCTCTAAAGGTTTAGGAAATTTATTTTAAAAAAAGCAAAAGGAGAGGATTGATGTCAAATTCCATGCAACGTTAGAAGAGAAAGAAAAGATAACAGAATAACATCCTTACAGAGAAAGCACCTCAAAAACACAAGCATTTAACTCTGGTCAAACTAGTCTTCAGTATAAAGGCTGTAGACTTAAGAACGAGAGAGAGAGTGTTCTGATGAACCCTTCCTGAAGAATCTTCTAGAGAACCAGCTTCAAGTAACCAATATGACCAAAGAGGATTTAACATGAAGAGTAATAAATATTTAAAATATTTCTGTATTATGGGGTGGACATTTGGCCTGATGGTTAAGATGTCCACGCCCCATATCTCAGTGCTTGGGTTCAAGTTTCAGCTCCACTCTCGATCCCAGCTTTCTGCTAATCCACATCCTGGGAGGCAGCAGGTGATGGCTTGAGTAGATCGGTTGCTGCTACTTGTGGGAGACCTGGATTGAGTTCTCATCTCGTGGCTTCAGCCTGGCCAAGCCCAGATGATTGCAGGCTTCTGGGAAGTGAACCAGTGATGGGAGCTTTGGGTTTGTCTCTCTGCCTCAAATAAATAATTTATAAAATATTTCTACATTTAGAACTAGGATTGAGAGACAATAAGATATAAGATTATGTCTTTATAGTCTGATAGTGTAGCTATCATAACTTTAAATGAGGGAAATATATATTTAAAAGTTTATTTTCAGCAATTATATAGACAGCTTTTGAGAATATCTTGCATGTAATGCAACTGTGAGACAAAAGAAGTATTTGTAGTATTCTAATTTAGGCATCTCTAGTACCTTGAAATCCAGAATCTACTTTTATATACATATAAAAGTAAATACTCTTTAATCCTGAATTTGAACACAAAGCATTAAATGAGGTCATGAAGGTATTTTGCTTGAGTGTGTGTAAAAATATGTTCAAATTTTATAACATCTGCTGAAAAAGCCTACGAACACCAGTGAACCTAGTAACAACACATTTTCCCGGTGCTTAATTGGGGTCCTTAAATACCATTTCCCAGGGCTGTCATTGTGGCCTAGTGGGTTAAGCCACTGCCTGCAATACTGGCATCCTATTTGGGCGCCAGTTCAAGTCCTGGCTGCTCCACTTTCAATCTAGCTCCCTGCTAATGCAACTGGGAAAGCATCAGAGGATGGTCCCAATGCTTGGGCACCTGCCCACCATGTGGGAGACCCAGATGGAGTTACAGGCTCCTTGCTTCAGCCTGGCCCGCCCCTGGCTATTGCAGACATTTGGGGAGTGAACCAGTGGATGGAAGATTCTCTCTCTTTCTCTCCCCGCCAACTCTGCCTTTCAAATAAATAAATCTTTTTTTAAAAAAATTTCCTATGGCAGGGAAAAAAATCAGGGGTTTGTGGGAGACAGGACTCCAGACTGGGGGTAGAAAATATGCAAGGTGAAACATCTTGTCATATATGTAACTAAAGAAAGGTCAGAAAGACTGCTCATTTCTTGTCATGGGATTTGAGAGGGCCATATGGAAGCTCCTGTTGGTCAAAGGTGAGGTGATTTGAACATTGATAAAATAACGACAGTGGATTGAAACATAGGAGTATGTTTAAATTCATTAGTTCACAGTAACATAAAAACTTACTGGTCTGCTTGTGTTTTATATCTTTAAAACTGCCAAACGAGCGTTTTGTCTGCCTTTCGTAGATGAACTCTACCACTAGTTGATGAGGTTCAGCTTCTCTTTATAGAACTGTTCCAGCAAGCAAATGAGAAGGGTTTGGGAGAACTGAAATAACATTTTTCAGTCTCTTAATAAATGCAAGCATTGCGCATCAGTAGTTGCTTGTCACGATAGGAAGAGATAACTAACTAATTAGGCACTAAGTTGGCTCATCCAAGTTCCAAAAAATTTTATTTACAAAACTAGACACTGAGCCAAGATTTTGACCTCTACTCTGGATCCGGCTACCAATTTATGATACAGATGGCAGAAGAAACTACATTTTGTAGATGCAAATTTTAAAATCAAGACTGAGAAACTATGGGACAAATGGTTAGGATTCTTTCACAAATTGGAACAAAGGAAGTGATGGTGTGGGAACTACAGATTAGAAACTTTCAGACCTGGTCTTAACTGTACCATATCCTTAGGGAAACAGGTAACAAGACTGAAGAAATTTAAGATAACTTTGTAACTCTTGGGAGGAGGTGAAGTTGTCATTGAGAGGGTGGGAGTATCAAGAGCTTCAGAGGTAGCTGACCTTGCTGTCTTCTGGGGATTACAAAGGATGTGCACCTTTTAATTGGCTAAGCTATCCATTTATGCAGTTTCTACATTTGTGTATATTTTGCACTAACTTTGTAGAAGAAAGGGTAAAAGGAAAATGCTACCCCTCCAAAAGGCTTTTTGATGTAGAATGCATTACTAGAGGTAAAGATGCATTTTACAA
The DNA here is from genome assembly GCF_964237555.1 of Oryctolagus cuniculus. Taxonomy (NCBI): domain Eukaryota; kingdom Metazoa; phylum Chordata; class Mammalia; order Lagomorpha; family Leporidae; genus Oryctolagus; species Oryctolagus cuniculus. Next base: position 169,153,621 of record NC_091432.1, read on the forward strand.
GACCTAGATTTCTTAACCCTGGATAAGCCTAGTAAAACAGCAGAAGCTGACATATTAAAAGGAGAAATAAATGTAACCACAGTCAAAGTAGGAACCTTTGCAGAAACATTTACAGACAGGTTAAAAATTGAGTCTCTGATGATATAGTGTAGTATTTGAGAAACTTCTTTCTACAAAGTCATCTTATTTTTGCCCAGAAGTTTTTCTGTGGTTATTGGAAATGTTTAAATATTTCATTTTCATCTAGTCTTTAAACTTACAAGACAGTAATTTCTTACCAAATAATATAAGTAATGAAGTCTCATAAGTAAAAAATCACTGAAAAAATGAATATTTTTTCCTGATACTGAAGTTATACTTAACTTTGAACATTAATCACTGCTAGGCTTTTCCTACTATTGAAAATGTTTGGAGTGAATGAGATAGTTATAATCTCAATTCATAAGTAGATGAACTTCAGTGAGTTTCCAAACTGACTTTTAATTATTATTTATAAATGGTATATATTTTGCTGCCAGAAGTTAACCTTTCTTCCTTTTTTAAACAGGGGTTCAGAAGGAACATTAAATGACTGCGTGGTAATATTTGTAGATGAAATCTTCAAGATTGAGAAACCTGGAGCCCATCCTCTTTCATTTGCAGATGGAAAGTTTTTAAGTATGAATTTTTCTTTTGAACTTAGATTACGTGTATTATATGTGATTGAAATTGCTCTTAACTGACCTGTGAATAACTTGCAAGGAAGTATAAAACTGTAGATGACACTGTTTAATTTTCAAGACAACAGTTTTTATCTTAGGTCCTTATTAGTTTAGTAAATTTCTCTCAAATGATAAAATTTTATTCTCAAAAATATATTCTAATTTTAGCATTTTATTGCTATTTTCATACTATTTCCTCTAATACAAATTTTGTCTAAAGCGAAGACTTATTTCAGTAATTTTGTAACCATCAAGGATTAATTTTTAATACCAAAACTTACTTTTATTCTAGTGGAACCTGAGAATAGTAGTGCTGATTGCCCTTAAATTTTTGCCAAGTAACAAATGAGCTTTATTTATAGTTGTTAGAATGCAGCCCTATCTCTTCGTATAATAGATTCTATTTTTGTTTTTGCATAGTTGATTATAGAAGTAGGATTAGAGTCTAGGTCTTCTTCATTCATAGTTCAGTCTTTTCAAATACAGTCATATGTCACTTAATGGTGGGGATGTATATTCTGAAAAATGCTTTATTTGTGATTTCTTTGCTGTGGAAACATCATGTGCACTTAAACTAAGTGGCTACAGTATCACTAGGTGATATAACCTTATGAGACCTCTGTTGTATGTGTTATCCAATCACTGACCAAAACGTCCTTTTGTGGCACATGACTGTAGTTTGGTGTCTTATGCTCTCTTCTGAATTTTCTGAGAGCAGTCCATTTATTTATGCCATTTGTCAAGTCTAGTCTGGAAAAGAAATGCTTGAGACTAAAGGGTGCAGACTAACCTCTTCTTACCACAGTTTGGATATGATTAGAAAAAAATAAGAACATTAACAGATCAGTGAATAGATTTCCAGTCTAAGTTATTCTTTTTTTTTTTTTTTTGAGTCTGTAATCCTAATATATCTAGATTTGAATTAGAATAAAATGCAATAAAAAACTAAGATCACCTGAACTTTTCTGATGTCTTTCTTCTTTATCCTACCCTCGGAATACCTGCATAAATTAATTCTTTTCTCCTTTGCCTAATGCTAATCATGATGTAGTTATACCTTTGAATTTGAGTGTAAAGAAGTCATTTCAGGGCCAGACTGCCAGTAGTCAGATCACTCTCTAAATCAAAACTCTAAATGTGCCTTTGGAGTTTTGGGTCTGTTTTATTTTCATTGCTTATATGTTATCTTTGCTGTCTTGATGGAAGAAAACCACACTGTAATCTTATATTACAATATTAAGAAGAATAAGCAGCGATTTGTCAGAAAGTTATAGTGAAATTAGAGCCTTATCCTCAACTCTGCCCTTACTTGTCAGGCAGTGTTCTCATTTCCCTTAACATTGCTAGGTTAGCCCTTAAATGGTAAAATTCCTCACAGATCTATTTGTATATATTTGTAAGAAATTTGTAAAGTATAAAACTGAATTCAAGCAATATTGGACTATGAAGAGGCAATCATTTTAACAATGTTTTTTATTCCAGACATCTTTGTCTATATAATTCTTGTCTTGGTATATTTATAGAATGAACTTTGTTTTAAAAATATATCTGAATTTCCTTTTTAAAATTTAATATAGATACTTCTGCATTCTTATGAGTTTACCTTACTCTTCATAAAAATTTATCTGACTATTCACCTTTTAATATTTAATATTTGGTGTTACGAGCATTGCTGTAAAACATTTTTTGTGTACATGAACACAAAATGTTTTATATACAAAAATGCAAAAATGTTTTATATACATATATGTATATTTAAAAATTTTAAGAGAATACTTCAGCAAAATGTACCTGGTTATAAAGAGGCCAAAAAAAGGAACTTCTTATTTGCTGGAATGCTGAAGCAATTGACAGGCAGATACAAATAAACTGTTACCAATAAAGAATAGGTTAGGACATATCTTGGGAGAATCAAAATGGGCTTGCTAGCTCCCAACAGCCCTCTCCCTCCTAGTTCTTCCAATACAGTTTAAGATTTTGATCTGCGAAAACAGGTAGACTTGCTTTGGTCCCTGTCTCTACTAGTTGGGGTGGACAGGGAGAGTAAAAATAAATCCCTCATGATTTCAACCTTTTAATTAGTTACCTAGAAAAGTAGCTGGATCCCACCAACTGGATAAATCACTGCACCTCCAGAAAGAAGTAATAAGAATCTCAGAATGTTTAGAGAAAATTCTCTTGGAAACCAGCAAAGTAGGAAAAAGGAATACCTTCCAACAGAAGAGATCTTTAAGATGTTCTGGATATTGTCAAATGGCCTTTGAAATGTTTATCAGTTTTCATTTTCACCAACAATGTGCCACTTTCTCCATATCCTTATCAATACTGAACATTTATTTATCCTAATCTAATAGTCAGAGGCCTTAAGGGTTACCTTGTATCTCTTTGAATGGAATTAAACATCTCACAATGTCTTGCCCAGAGTTTCTTAAACTTTGATTCTTTGAGCCATTAATATCTCAGTAACTTTTTCATGGAACTTACAGAAAACTTATTAGAAAGTTGAGTCCAAACATCTTTGTTCAACAAATTACATTCCCCTTGAAATTTTAAGATATTTTGTGCTGCCCCGTTGAGTTCACTCTATCTCCCCTGGTTATCTTGGTATACATTTGAGGAACTGTGGGTCAATATACTTGTCTGAATATAATTTTAAGGCAAAAGTACACATTATCCTCATATTTGCTGTTCACTAGATTTTTTGCTGGCTTATGCCTGGGTCCCATCCCTGAAATTCTCATTCAGTAATGAGAGGATGAGACTCAGGCATTTATTCTTAGTCTCACACTGCATTATTCCTTTTGGTTCCTTTTTTTCATTAAAAAAGCTATATGCTGTTTCCATGGGTTTTTCTTTATGAGATTCATAGATATAAAAATTATTTTAAGACAGGGCTTGCTATAATTTTGTTCTTAATAGGGAAAAATGACCCTGAATGTGACCTGTGTGGTGGAGACCCAGATAAGAAATGCCGTACTTGCTCCTGTCATGTATGTGGTGGGAAACATGAACCCAACATGCAGCTTCTGTGTGATGAATGTAATATGGCCTATCATATTTACTGCCTGAATCCACCTTTGGATAAGGTCCCAGAAGAGGAATACTGGTATGATTATCAGGTTTTTTGTTCTTGTTATATTAAAATTGAATGTAAAGTATGTGTTGAACCACCAAAAAGTAGATTTCTAAAGATACATAGTTTATGTTGAAGTACTTAAAATGTTATAGCCAATGGTTACTTGGCATTAATATCTTTATTCGATTACTATAATTTCTAAACTCATCTTTAGCTTCATTTTTTAATTCCTTCATTCTCTTCTCCAATATGGAGTCTGTTTTCTTTTTGAAATGCAAATTTGATTGTTTTAATTGTTTGCTTCAAAGGCATTATGTTGCCTTATAAGACCTTGCATGATTTTAGTTGCTTCTCCAGCAATACCTCTTATCACTTTCCTTTTCCATTTCTTCAAATACTCTACACTCTTTCCAGAATAAATATCTTTAAATTCCTTATCTTGGAAATATTATCCTCTTGCGATTGACTTCAAGATGATATTCATCTGTCAGATTTTTTCTTAAACATGACTTCCTCTGGTAAGCCCTTATGGATATCCCTCTCTATCCTCCTACTATGTCAGATGTCCCTGTTAGATTCTGTAATAATACTTAGTAACTACATGGGTACTTCAGACCAATTTGTGGAATTAAAAGGTAAGTTTCTGTGGTATAAAATTTTTTGAAATTTCTGTATAATTTTTTCATAATATGTATTTTACATGCACAAATTTCAAAATTTTTATCTCTATTGCATTTTCTATGAACTGTTTGAAGTGCCCTTATGTTAGCTGTTTAGTTTATGCTAGACATTAACAAAGGACTTAATATTGATCATTGTATTTAATCTATAAAGTTGATAAGTAGAACAAGACTCCAAGGTCAAACATACTTGCCAAAGTCCATATTTCTTCTGTGAGTAGTGATAACTACAAAAAAAAAAAAAAAAAAAAAGTGAGTTTAGAAGAGACTGGAAAATATGTGACCATTCAAAGTTACAATGGACTTTTTAGTTCCGTATTAAGAATTTTTTTTCTTTAAAACTTTGGGCCATACTGCTTTTACCAGTGACAGCTTTTAATTAAGAGGGATGACATTGTCAGAAATCTGATGGTACAGTGAGCAGTAGATACCAATATGAAAAACAGATTGCTCTGCATTCCTTTGGTCTCTTCTGGCCTGTTGGGAAAGTGATTCCTGTATTTTGACAGAAGCTGTAAGGGTGACTCATTCCTTTTTCCCTACTAGGACCTCACATGGCTGTACTTTGAATTTTACCAGCACTAGTAATGATATTTGTTTTAATGGGTGATATATTCCTGCTTCTCTAAAATGTAAATCCTTCCCCTTCTCTCACAGTTATATATACTTTCGCCTTCCTGGGAGTCTCACTCCTGCAGTTTATTCCCCTCGCAAATTGCCATTAAATATATCAGTTTACATTAATAACCCAGAATCTCTCTCTCTCTCTTTTTTTTAAAGATTTATTTTATTTATTTGAAAGACAGAGTTACAGAGAGAGGTAGAGACAGAGAGAGAGGTCTTCCAACCACTGGTTCACTCCCAGGTGGCTGCAATGGCCGGAGCTGCGCCAATCTGAGGCTGGGAGCCAGGAGCTTCTTGTGGTCTCCCACGTGGGTGCAGAGCCCAAGGACTTGGGCCATCTTCTGCTGCACTCCCAAGCCATAGCAGAGAGCTGGATTGGAAGAGGAGCAGCCGGGACTAGAACCAGTGCCCATATGGGATGCCAGCGCTTCAGGCCAGGACTTTAACCTCCTGCTGCACCACAGCGCTGGCCCCCAGAATCTCTTGAGTCAACACACACACACACACACACACAGCCCTCCCTCCCTTGATTCCATATTTTGCACTGCAGTCTGAATTTCCTTCCCATTACTCCACTATCTCTGCTTCTGTCAGGCTCACAGATACTTTGTGTTTCCAAACCCAGTTGTCATTTCTCAGTCCTCTCCTTACTCCATTGTTTACTCTGTGTTTTTATAGATTTTATTGTATTTTCCTGACTTTCTACCTTCATTGACTTTTCATTATTGGATTTTATATCATATGATCCTGATTTTCTCCTTACTATATTGGTCTTTCTTTCTTAGATTGTTGTTGTAGGTTTCTCCTCACCTATCAGAGATAAGGGTTCCCCTGAAACACTACTCCTTTTTAGGCTTGTTCTGTAGATTACTCATCAAATCATGAGACTTTGAACACCAAGCTACTGGTTCTGAATATGTGTCTTCAGTTCTAATCCTCCCTGAGGTTCATATTCCTATAACTGATTGCATACTTAACTGGCCTCACAAATTAGTCCAAAAGGAGGTTTTGGTTTCCACTGAGACTCCTTCTAAAATGTTGCTCCTTCCCCAATCTTCAGTAATTAGTGCTGTCATCTTATCCACTTGTTCATGCCAGAAAGCTAAATTTCATCCTTGATTCTTCCTTTACTCCTTCAAATATCTAATATTTCATATATTTCTTATATCTAATATTTCAGCAAATCTTGTCAGTTTTCCATAATCTTTCTCCAGTCTTATTCCCCATCCAAAACACCATTTCTTCCTGGAACTTCTGTAGTAGAAGCCTAGATAATCCCTTTGCTTCTATAATACTCAGCCTGCTACACTTCCTTCCATAGCAGCAGAATGATTTTATTAAGTACTGAATTGGCTCACTCACCTGTTTAAAGTTCCCTGATGTCTTCCTATTGCAAGAATAAAATCTAAACCCGTCCATGACCTGGCCCACATCTTCTCTCTCATTCTGTTGTTTTATCACTAGCCAGTTTACTGAGTAACCTTCACCTATACCCACCTTTATGTTCCTCAAAGCATAGCATTCATGTTTGTGTTTCAACACCTTCACATTTACTGTATCTTTGCCTAGAATGCTTTCCTTGGCTTGTTCACCGTATCTAAGACAAATGCCATTTCCAGTAGTTCTTATTATATAACCCTGATGTATTTCCTTTATAGCACCTAGAACTTTATGAAATTCTTTCCTTGTATTTACTGGTTTTCTCTAGCTACTATCTACAAATATTTTAATCAGAAAAACTTATACTAAGCAGCAAATAATGCCTGCCACATTGGAGGTTCTGAACAAACCTGTTGAAGGAATGAATCCCAGGGATGACTATGATAATAGAAATAGAACACTGTCTTATATTATTCTGTTGAATATCTCAACTTTCCTATCAAGGTCCCTCACTTCACCTGGAACTCCCTAACCTTAATTGTTTCCATTTCTCCAAGTGATGTTGTCTGTATATCTAGTGTCTGAACTAATTTTCTCATTAGATAGTTAATACCTGCTTTAATCACAGGATCTGTGATAAAATTATAAAAGCAAGCACATCAGGGAAAATAGTCTTTCTTTAGAACAAATTAAATTTTACAAGTCTTCCTGATTGCCCAAATAGAAGGGATTTTAATTTATAGTTCCTAATGCCTTCTAAACACAATTTTCTCAAGATTGCAGACTTATTTACACTTATTCTCTGCAATAATGCTAAGCATGATCTCATGATTAGGCAGTCAGAATTGAATAGTGCACATTGGTGTCTTCTTTGCTCTAAATCCCACCAGGAATAGATAATTGGAATGAAAGAAAAACTTAATTGAGCAGTGGTAATTAGATCTTTGTTAGTATTCCCCAAGTTTCCATTCTTCAGTGACACCATAGCTCCATCTCATTCTGTAGACATTTTATTTATTTTTAATAAATCGTTTTATTATTATTTTATTTATTTGAAAGAGTTACAGAGAGAGGTAGAGAGAGAGAGGTCTTCTATCCACGGGTTCACCCCCCAGATGGCTGCAATGGCTGGAGCTGCGCTGATCTTAAGCCAGGAGCTTCTTTCAGGTCTCCCACGTGGGTGCAGGGGCCCAAGGACTTGGGCCATCTTCCACTGCTTTCCCAGGCCATAGCAGAGAGCTGGATTGGAAGAGGAGCAGCCGGGAATAGAACCAGCACCCATTTGGGATGCCGGTGCTTTAACCCACTGTGTCACAGCGCTAGCCGCAATCTGTAGACATTTTTAGAAAAGATTTGAGTCAGTTTTTTTTTTTTTTTTTAATTTTTTGCCTGGCAGAGTTAGTGAAAGAGTTATAGACAGAGAGAGACAGAGAGAAACAGAAAGGTCTTCCTTCCGTTGGTTCACTCCCCTAATGGCCACTGCGGCCGGTGCTGCGCCAATCCGAAGCCAGGAGCTGGGTACTTCCTCCCCATCTCCCATGCGGGTGCAGGGACCCAAGCACTTGGGCCATCCTCCGCTGCCCTTCTGGGCCACAGCAGAGAGCTGGACTGGAAGAGGAGCAACCGGAACTAGAACCCCGGGTGCTGGCGCCATAGGCGGAGGACCAGCCAAGTGAGCCACAGCACCGGCCTAAGTCAGTTTTAGATATACAGGTTACAGTAGAGTGATCAGCTACAAATAGGCTAAAGAACAAACAAGTGTAGGTAATTAAAATTGACCCAGGAATCAGCCTAATGTAAACAAACTTTTTTGAAGCACTGTATATTTATTATAGTTGACTATACTTTTTTTTACTCGTAGAATTCTTTTTTTTTTTTTTTTTTTTTGACGGGCAGAGTGGACAGTGAGAGAGACAGAGAGAAAGGTCTTCCTTTTTTTGTTGGTTCACTACCCAGTAGCTGCTGCGGCTAGCGCACCACGCTGATCTGAAGCCAGGAGCCAGGTGCTTCTCCTGGTCTCCCATGCAGGTGCAGGGTCCAAGCACTTGGTCCATCCTCCACTGCACTCCCGGGCCACAGCAGAGAGCTGGACTGGAAGAGGAGCAACCGGGATAGAATCCGGTGCCCCAACCAGGACTAGAACCCGGGGTGCCAGCACTGCAGATGGAGGATTAGCCTAGTGAGCCACGGCGCTGGCCACTCGAAGAATTCTAATAACAAATTTAGATGGGGAGGTGAAGCCAATGCATTTCATTGTTTGGTCTAGGAGCATTTATTTTACGTTTTTTTTTAACAGGCAGAGTGGATAGTGAGAGAGACAGACAGAGAGAAAGGTCTTCCTTTTTGCCGTTGGTTCACCCTCCAATGGCCGCCGCAGCTGGCACGCTGTGGCCGGAGCACCGCGCTGATCCTAAGCCAGGAGCCAGGTGCTTCTCCTGGTCTTCCATGGGGTGCAGGGCCCAAGCACCTGGGCCATCCTCCACTGCACTCCCTGGCCACAGCAGAGAGCTGGCCTGGAAGAGGGGCAACCGGGACAGAATCCGGTGCCCCAACCAGGAGTAGAACCCGGTGTGCCGGCGCCGCAAGGCGGAGGATTAGCCTATTGAGCCCCGGCGCCGGCTTTTACTTTTGTTTTTAATAAGAACTTCAAGTGAATAATTTGTATGCTCAGGGTTAATGGTAAAGTTAGAGTTCATGGAACCATTTGAATATCACAGTATTGAGTATTTATAGTATTAAATATTAAAGTTCCCTAAAGGGATGACAAGAATTTTTTTACAGCCAGTCTAATCATATAAATATTTTGAAGTTTAATACTTGAATGCTAGCTTATGCTCTGTAATAGAATTGAAGTAACACATATTAAAACTAGTTCTTACCTAGAAAGGCCTTTATTCTGTAATGGGTCTTAATATGGTAGTGTCAAAATTAATTTTTTTTTCTTTCCTCTTAAAGGTATTGTCCTTCCTGTAAAACTGATTCCAGTGAGGTTGTAAAAGCTGGTGAAAAACTCAAGATGAGTAAAAAGAAAGCCAAGATGCCATCAGCTAGTACTGAAAGCCGGAGAGACTGGGGCAGGGTAAAAAAGAAATTCCCTTTATTTTTTTTCCTACCAGCAAGCTCTGTTAATGTTTCAGTACAAGTAGTGGTTATGGTATAAAAAAAGATTTAGCAATGTAATTGTTCCTTAATACCAGTGATAACTAAAATTACATGATAATAAGGGACTTACATGAATAGCTGTACTCATGTCTTGTGGGATTTAACAGCTTTCATTAAGATTTATAATAAGGAATTTCTCAAACAGCTTGTTTTGTGACTTATAGGGAATGGCTTGTGTTGGTCGTACAAAAGAATGTACTATTGTCCCTTCTAATCATTATGGACCTATTCCTGGTATTCCTGTTGGATCAACTTGGAGATTTAGAGTTCAGGTATGTTTTTAAATTGCTATAGTTAGAAGGGTAAAATTTAGTATAGTTCAAATTGAAGCATTGCTAATGTCTGTTGATTATAAGGTGGATATCAGTAGCACAGAGGAAGTATATTACAGAAATTTTACTGTGATTTACATTCCAGCTTTACTGTTCCTTTACAGTTATGGTAGTTAGCATTATTAAACCTTCTAAAGAAATTTGCTTTCCAAAAATTGCATGTTTAAAGCATTAAGTGTTTTCTTTAAATCATACTGTAAATTCTCCATGTCATCAAACTTCCCTCAGGTGTTTTTCTTGGGAGCAGAGTGTGGGATGTCCATCCCCTTACATATATGCTAGGATATGGGGCAGAAGGAAATGCCAGCTAATCCAAGAATAAAATTATTGCCCTTTTCCCTTTGAGGAAAGCTCTGTTTTATTTATTCTAGTTTATCCTTTAGAAAAATAATTTTTAGGCTAGCATTGTGGCTAAGCCTCCGTCTGCAACACTAGCATCTCATGTGGGCATTGGCTAGTGTGCTGGCTGCTCCTCTTCTGATCCAGCTCTCTGCTTATGGCCTGGGAAAGCAGCAGAAGATGGCCCAAGTGTTTGGGCCCCTGCACCACATGGGAGACCCAGAGGAAGCTCCTGCCTCCTGGCTTTGGATCTGCACAGCTCCAGCTGTTGCTGCCATTTGAGGAGTGAAGCAGCAAATGGAAGACCTTTGTCTGTCTGTCTCTCTCTTTCTGTAACTCTGCCTCTCAAATAAATATATCAATCTTTAAAATAAAAAGATAATTTTATCATGGAAAACATTAATTTTTAAAAGATTTATTACTTGAGAAGCAGAGTTATAAAAAGAGAAAGAGCTGGGCTGATCCAAAGCCAGGAGCTGCTTCTTCGTCTTCCACATGGGTACAGGGTCCAAACACTTGGGCCATCTTCTTTTTAAAAAAAACAATATTTATTTATTTATTTTAAAGAGTTACAGAGAGGCAGAGATAGTGAGAGATAGAGAGGTCTTCCATCCGCTGCTTCAATCCCCACATGGCCACAATGGCCGGAGTTGCGCGGATCGGAAGCCAGGAGCCAAGAGCTTCTTCCAGGTCTCCCATGCAGGTGCAGGAGCCCAGGCTTTCCCAAGCCATAGCAGAGAGCTGTATCAGAGGTGAAGCAGTCGGGACTCCAGCTGGAGCTCATATGGGATGCCTGCACCACAGGTGGAGACTTAACCTACCATGCTACAGCGCTGCCCCTACCCTGGAAAACTCAATGTGGGTGAAAAACAAAATCTGTTGAGTAGAACAATTTCTACTTAGAGATGCCTCGGATTCTAAATATAAATTGAGACTTTAATCCTGGTACTTAGATCTTTGATATAATTTTAAAATTAAGATATTATAATACATATTGAAAGTTAGGTTCTAGTATGTGATTTGTTGTGTTTTTTTGTTTGTTTGTTTTGACAGGCATAGTGGACAGTGAGAGAGAGAGAGAGAGAGAGAGAGAGAGAGAAAGGTCTTCCTTTGCCGTTGGTTCACCCTCCAATGGCTGCCGTGGCCGGCAAACTGCGCCTATCCGAAGCCAGGAGCCAGGTGCTTCTCCTGGTCTCCCATGCAGGTGCAGGGCCCAAGCACTTGGGCCATCCTCCACTGCCTTCCCGGGCCACAGCAGAGAGCTGGCCTGGAAGAGGGGCAACCGGGACTAGAACCTGGTGTGCCGGTGCCGCAAGGCGGAGGATTAGCCTATTGAGCCCCGGCGCTGGCCAATTTGTAGTTTTAAAGGCAACCTTACATTTCATTTCATTTTCTGTTTCTCTAAGATAATCACTTTAATTCTCTTATTCTTTAAGTTATTTACTCTGGATTTACCTATTTCTAAAAAGAAAAAAAGTTCATACTTCTTTTTTCATATTTTAGTTTTATTAACTTCCTTGTGAACAATTACTTTAATACTCCCTGGGTCCTCATTATTGCAGTAGTTGTATCATAATTTTGACTGAATCAGTATTCAAGGTTTGCATTATTATGAGTTTGGATCTATAAATAAAATACTATAATATTATGAAAACTAATACTATACTTAGTGTATTTTTAATGGACTTATCTTTTGTTTGCTTCGTTTTCTGTATACCAGACACTAATTCATGACTAAATTCTAAAAGCCTCCTTACTTGAAATAGTCGAAGATGACTATGAGGTCCGTTGACCTGAGCAACTGATAAGATGGAGTTCCCATTTCAGGACTGGAAAAGATTCTGAAGAACTAATTTGTTTTTATCAGAGTTGATGAGGTAGAGAAATCAAGTAGCCATGTCTTTTGCTGAAGAGTCTGGTGTTTCCAAGGCCTAAACCTTTCCAGGTTCTGTTACTCGTATCAATTTCTCATTGACTTCCATAGTACTTTCTTTTCCCAAGTCACTTGGGTAAGCTTGAATTTCAGCTTCCTTTACTCTGCTAACAACTGGATGATAAACAAATGGATCACAGTACCTTTCATGAAGTTGGAATTTCACAAGAAAGTGACACTTGTTTCAGTGAGGCAGAATTGAGGCTATTTGGACCATTGTAGTGGAATAGCATGAGTACCTAGAAATAGATAGTGTATTTGGGTAGTGTTGAGTATTTTGACTCAAGTGTATAGGGCAATGAAAGACAAACTGGAGATAAGAGCTAATAGATAAGAGCCAGATCGAGATTGAGAGAAATTAACATATAATGCTTAACAATCCAAGACCATATGATGCCAATTGAAAATCTAAAGCACAATTGTTCTTAAAAGGGTTTCTGTTTGTAACACATGAAATGGGTTTGAAGGAACAAAACAGGAGGCAGTGAAATAGGCCTATTGTAAGCATTCATGACTTGTACTAAGATTAAGCAGTGGAAGTAGAAAAAGATGGATTTGGCCAGTGCTGCTTCTCACTTGGCTAATCCTCCACCTGCAGTGCTGGCACCCCGGGTTCTAGTCCTGGTTGGGGCACCAGATTCTATCCGTGTTGCCCCTCTTCCAGTCCAGCTCTCTGCTGTGGCCCAGGAAGGCAGTGGAGGATGGCCCAAGTGCATGGGCCCTGCACCCGCATGGGAGACCAGGAGGAAGCACCTGGCTCCTGGCTTCAGATCAGCGCGGTGTGCTGGCTGCAGCAGCTATTAGGGGATGAACCAACAGAAAAAGGAAGACCTTTCTCTCTGTCTCTCTCACTGTCCACTCTGCCTGTCAAAAAAAAAAAAAAAAAAAAGAAGAAGAAGAAGAAGAAGAAGAAGAAGAAGAAGAAGAAGAAGAAGAAGAAGAAGAAGAAGAAGAAAAAGAAAAAGATGGATTTGAGACTTAGGAGGTAGAATTATCAGTCTTTGTGACAGATAGGCTTGAGGAATAAGAGAGAAGAATGGGACTACAATGACTCCTGCAGTTTTGCCTTGCCTAAGTGATTAGGGAAAAGGGCCATAATCAAAGACAAGCAATAAGAAGAGCAAAGAGATTTGAACCTCTGGAATCTTCTAATGATTTTTGCTGGAAATTCCAATAGATACAAAATGTTGATTACTTGATAGTTACTGGGAAACTCAAAAATCTAGGCCTTAAACAGTCTTGGAATTATTAGCTCCATTACCTAGAGAATATGTTTGAAGAATACTAAAATGAGAGAACAAAAAGAGAACTCTTGATGGGACTTAGTTCTTGGTTTTTTAGGGTTCAGTAATATATGTAAAATAAATGTAACTTTACTGTTAAGAGGTATTTTGAGACTCTGTTTTCTTATTTTATAGGTGAGCGAAGCAGGTGTTCACAGACCCCATGTTGGTGGAATTCATGGTCGCAGTAATGATGGGGCTTATTCTCTTGTCCTGGCTGGTGGATTTGCAGATGAAGTAGTAAGTCATGATACAACTTTGTTCAGTAGAACCTATGTTGATCTTTCAAATACAAATGTTTTGTTTAGGATACATCAAATACTATTATCTCTTTGTAGTTTAGTTTTATGCTAAAGTGATTCTTAAAAGAGATGAGTTTTGTACAAGTCATAAGGTAAATCAGTTTGTAGTGTCTAATCTTTACATATGCTGATTTGACTTATATGTACATTGGTAACTTTTAAGGAAAATACAATTGCTATAGAATTCATTTTTTAACAATTAAATTTATTTTGATATAATTTATATTGATATGTAGCATTAGAAATAAAAGACAGTTGTTTGCCCTTTTCTCAGTTTCTCCAAATATTGATATCTTTTAAAACTTCAACTAGTACAGGATCACAGTCACAACTAGAATATTGATGTTGATACAGCCAAGATGCTGAATATTTCTGTTATCACAATTTCTGTCATCATGTTGCCCTGTTGTAGTTGTATTCCCCATTCTCTGCCTCTAACCACACATTAATCCCTGACATTTCTGTAATTTTATCATTTCAAGAATTTTCAGAATATTTATTTTTATTTATTTGTGAAAGAGACAGGGAGATCTTCCATTCACTGGTTTCCTCTCCAAGTGCCCAAAGTAGCCTGGGTTAGGCCAGGACCAAAATCATGAGCCCAGGGCTCAATCCATGTCTCTGATCTGAGTAGAAGGGACCCAAGTACTTAGGCTATTATGTGCTGCCTCCCAGAGTGTGCATTAGCAGGAAGCTGGAAAAAGGAGCAGAGCCAAGACTTGAACCAGGTTCCCTAGTATGAAATGTAGGTTTCCCACGCAGCATCTTAATTACTGTGCCCAATACCTGCCGCTGAAGGATTTTTATAAATGGAGTCATATAATATGTAACCTTTGAAACTGAGTTTCTTCACTCAGCATGATCCTCTGAGATTGCAGCATGAATCAGTAGTTCATTCTTTTTTATTGTTGACTACTAGTCATGGTATTGATGTACCACCATTTTGAGCTTTTTTTAAAAAATAATTTATTTTGTTTAAGTAGTATAACATTATGCATTTAATATATACAGTTTAGGAACATGATGCTTCTTCCCCTTGCCTGTCTCCCTCCCATCCATACTCCCAGCCTCCATATTCCTCCCTCTTCCCTTCCCATTCTTATTTTTTACAAGGATCAATTTTCAGTTAATTGTTATGCTCAGAAGATTATCCCTACACCAAATAGAGAATTCACTGATAAGTATGAATGAAAAGAAAAAAAAAAAAAGAAAAGGACAAAAACAAGTAAACAGACAAGGAAAACATTGTACCCTACAGTCAAGGCCAGGGCTGCTCAAAATCATCACATCTCACAAAGTGTCAGTTTCACTCCTATAGTT
The DNA here is from genome assembly GCF_964237555.1 of Oryctolagus cuniculus. Classification (NCBI taxonomy): domain Eukaryota; kingdom Metazoa; phylum Chordata; class Mammalia; order Lagomorpha; family Leporidae; genus Oryctolagus; species Oryctolagus cuniculus. Next base: position 169,168,753 of record NC_091432.1, read on the forward strand.
TACATTTTGAGTATTCCATTAATTACCACAGATCAGAGACCAAATGATATTTGTCCTTTTTTACTGGCTTATTTCACTGAATATAATGGGTTCTGTTTGCATCCATTTTGTTGTAAATGACAAGATTTCATTTTTTTTACCACTGTGTAGTATTCCATAGTGTTTATATACCATGATTTCTTTATCCAGTCTTCAGTTGATGGACATCTGGGTTGATTCCATATCTTAGCTATTGTAAATTGAGCTGAAATGAACATGAGAGTACAGATAACTCTTTCAGATGCTGATTTCATTTCCTTTGGGTAAATTCCAAGGAGTAGGATGGCTGGGTCATACGGTAAGTCTATATTCTGCTTTTTGAGGATCTCCATACCATCTTCCACAGTGGCTATACCACTTTACATTCCCAGCAACGATGGATTAAGGTGCCCTTCTCCCCATATCCTCGCCAGCATTTGTTGTTTGTTGGTTTCTGTATGGGAGCCATTCTAATGGGAGAGAGGTAAAACCTCATTGTGGTTTTGAGTTTCATTTCCCTAATGGCCAGCAATCTTGAGCATTTTTCGTTTGTCTGTTAGCCATTTGAATTTCATCTGTTGAAAATTATCTGTTCTGTTCCTTTGCCCATTTCTTAATTGGATTGTTTGCTGTGTTGTTTATTTCTTGAGCTCTTTATACATTCTGGAAGTTCATCCTTTGTCAGTTACATTGTTTGCAAATATTTTCTCCCATCCAGTTGTTGCCTTTTCAATTTACTGAGTGTTTCTTTTGCAGTGCAGAAGCTTCTTGGTTTGATGTAGTCCCACTTGTTAATTTTGGCTTTGATTGCTTGTGGTTCTGGAGTTTTTTCTAAGAAGTCTTTCCCTATGCCAGTGTCTTGTAGGGTTTCCTCAGTGTTCCATTTTGAGTGGATTTTTGTGTAGATGTGGGGTAGGGATTTTGTTTCATACTTCTGCATGTGGATATCCAGTTTTTCCAGCACTCTTTGTTGAAGGTGCTATCTTGGCTCTAGGAATTGATTTTAGCTCCTTTGTCAAAGATAAGTTGGTTGTAGATGCATGGATTTATTTCTAGGGTTTCTGTTCTGCGTCATTGGTCTATACATCTGTTTTTATGCCAGTAATAGACTGATTTGATTATGAGGTCTGGTATTGTGATGCCTCTAGCTTTGTTTTTGTTGTTTCAGATTACTTTAGCTGTTTGGGGGTCTCTTGTGTTTCCACACAAATTTTTTTAAAGATTTATTTATTTATTTGAAAGAGTTACACAGAGAGAAGGAGAGGCAAAGAGACAGAGAGAGGAGTCTTCCATTCACTGGTTCACTCCCCAGTTGGCAGCAACGGCCGGAGCTGAGTCAATCTGAAGTCAGGAGCCAAGAGCTTCTTCCAGGTCTCCCATGTGGGTTCAGGGGCCCAAGGACTTAGACCATCTTCTACTGCTTTCCCAGGCCATTGCAGAGAGCTGGATCAGAAGGAGAGCAGCCAGGATACAAACCAACACTGATATGGGATGACAGCACTACAGGTGGTGGCTTTACCTGCTACACCACAGTGCCAGCCCCTCCGTATGAATTTTAGCATCATTTTTTTCTACATCTGAGAAGAATGTCCTTGATATTTTGATTGGTATTGCATTGAATCTATAAATTGCTTTTGGTAGTATGGACATTTTGAAGATACTGATATTTCCAAACCATGAACATGGAAGATTTTTCCACTTTTTTATGCCTTTTTCTCTTTCTTTATTTAATGTTTTATAATTTTCATCAAAGAGATCTTTGATGTCCTTGGTTAAGTTTATTCCAAGGTATTTAAATTTTTCTGTAGCTATTGTGAATGGGATTATTCTTAGACGTTCTTTCTCAGCTATGGCATTGTCTGTATATACAAAGGCTATTGATTTTTTTGTGTGTTGATTTTATATCCTGTTACTCTACCAAACTCTTATGAGTTCCAATAGTCTCTTCGTGGAGTCTTTTGGGTCCCCTATATGTAGAATCATGTCATCAGCATATAGGAATAGTTTGACTTCTTCATCACCTACTTGTACCTTTGATTTCTTTTTCTTGCCTGATGGCTCTTGATAAAACTTTCAGGATATATTAAATAGCAATGGTGAGAGTGGGCACCCTTGTCTTGTTCCAGATCTTAATGGGAATGCCTCCAATTTTTCCCCATTCAGTGGGATGCTGGCTATGGATTTGTTATAAATTGCTTTGATTATGTTAAGGAATGTTCTTCTATAACCAATTTGATTAAGGTTTTCATCATAAAAGGATGTTGAATTTTGTCAAATGCTTTCTCTGTATCTATTGAGGTAATCATATGGCTTTTGGTCTTCTGCTTGTTAATGTGGTTAATCATATTGATTTTCGATGTTGAACCATCCCTGAATACCAGGGGATAAATCCCACTTAGTGTGGGTGAATGATCTTTCGAATGTGTTGTTGGATTCATTTGGCTAGTATTTTGCTGAGGATTTTTGCATCTGTATTCACCAGGGGTATTGGTCTATAGTTCTCTTTTTCTGGTTTAGGAATTAAGGTGATGCAGGCTTCATAGAAGTCATTTGGTAGGATTACCTCCCTTTCAATTGTTTAGATAGCTTGAGAAGAATTAGAATTAGTTCTTCTGGTGCCGCGGCTCACTAGGCTAATCCTCCGCCTTGTGGCGCCAGCACACTGGGTTCTAGTCCCAGTCGGGGCACCGGATTCTTTCCCGGTTGCCCCTCTTCCAGTCCAGCTCTCTGCTGTGGCCCGGGAGTGCAGTGGAGGATGGCCCAGGTGCTTGGGCCCTGCACCCCATGGAAGACCAGGAGAAGCACCTGGCTCCTGGCTTCGGATAGGCGCAGTTTGCCGGCCACGGCAGCCATTGGAGGGTGAACCAATGGCAACGGAGGACCTTTCTCTCTCTCTCTCTCTCTCTCTCTCTCTCACTGTCCACTCTGCCTGTCCAAAAAAAAAAAAAAAAAAAAAAAAATACTTAGTTCTTCTTTAAATGTCTGATAGAATTCAGCTGTAAAGCTGTCAGGATCTATGCTTTTCTTTTTTGGAAGGGTCTTTATTACTGATTCAATCTTCATTTTGGTTATTGGTCTGTTTAGGTGTTCTGTGTCTTCATGACTCAATTTAGGTAGATTGTGTGTATCTAGGAATGTATCCATTTCTTCTAGGTTTCCCATTTTGTTGGCATATAGCTTTGTCATAATTCCTGATTTTTTTTATTTATGTGATATTTGTTGTTACGTTTCCTTTTTCATCTCTGATTCTGGTTTTTTTTTAAGATTTTATTTTATTTATTTGAGAGGTAGAGTTACAGACAGTGAGAGAAACAGAGAGAAAGGTCTTCAGTTGGTTTACTCCCCAGGTGACTGCAACAGCTGGAGCTGTCCCAATCCGAAGCCAGGAGCCAGGTGCTTCTTCTGGGTCTCCCATGCCGGGATAGGAGCCCAAGCACTTAGGCCATTTTCCGCTGCTTTCCCAGGCCACAGCAAAGAGCTGGATTGGAAGAGGGGCGCTGGGACTAGAACCGGCGCTCATATGGGATGCTGGCACCGTAGGCGGAGGATTGACCTACGCGCCATGGCTCTGGCCCTCTGATTCTGTTGATCTGGGTCTTCTCCCTCCCTCTTTGTTTTTGGTTAGTTGGGGCAATGATGTATCAATTTTGTTTATTTTTTCAAAAAACCCATCTCTTCATTTCATTGATCTTTTGTATTTTTTGTTTCAATTTTGTTTATTGCTTACTTAATTATTTCTTTCCTCCTACTAATTTGTGTTCTGGTTTGTTGTTTTTCCTAGGTCCTTGAGATGCACTGACAGCTCATTTATTTGCTTACTTTCCAGTTACTTAATGTAGGCAGTAATTGCTATAAACTTCCCTCTTAACACTGCTTTTGCTGTATCCCATAAGTTTTGATATGAGGTATTGTCACCTTCATTCATTTCCAGAAATTTTTTAGTTTCTCTTTTGATCTCTTTTATAACCCACTGTTCATCTAGGAGCATGTTGTTCAATCTCCGTGTGTTTGCATATGTTCTTGAGATTTTTGAGTTGTTGGTTTTGAACTTCAATCCATTGTGATCAGAGAAGGTACATGGTATGATTTTGATTTTTTTGAATTTGCTGAGACTTGCTTTATGACCTAGTATATGGTCTATCCTGGAGAAAGTTCCATGTACTGCTGAGAAGAATATGTAATCTGCCGCAATGGAGTGGAAAGATCTGTAGATATCTGTTAGGTCTATTTTGTCTGTAATGTCAATCTGCTCTGTTTTTGCTTTGTTGATTTTCTGTCTGGTTGATCTATCCATTGATGAAAGGTGTTGAAGTCCCCTTTACTGTTGTACTGGAGTCTGTGTCTCCCTTTAGATCCATTAACATTTCTTTAAATAGCCAGGTGCCTGTAATTGGGTACATAAACATTTATTATAGTTATGTCTTCCTGCTATATTGACCCCTTAATCATTACATAATGCCCTTCTTTGTCTCTTTTAATATCTTTTGTGTTAAAGTCTATTTTGTCTGATATTAGGATGGCTAACCTACCCCCCCCCCCCCCTTTTCCTGTTAGCATGGAATATCTTTTTCCTTCCTTTCACTTTCAGTCTGTGTGTGTCTTTGTTGGTGAGGTGTGTTTTTTGTAGGCAGCAGATAGATGGGTCTTGTTTCTTAATCCATTAGGTGAGTCTATATATTTTAACTGGGGAGCTGAGGCCATTTACATTCAAGGTAACTACTGATAAGTAATTGGACCTGCCATTTTTCCGTGAATATTCCTATTACTTTGGGTTACTTTTGTACTTTGGGGAACTTTCTGTCTTCACATTCTTTCATGCTGGTGTTTTTTGTTTGTTTGTTTGTTTTTGTTTTTCTGTGTTTCTATGTGTAGCCCATCCTTTAGCATCTTTTGTAAGGCTGGACTTGTGGTGACAAATTCTTTGAATTTCTGTTTGTTATGGAAGGTCTTTATTTCACCTTCATTCATAAATGAGAGTTTTGCAGGGTACGGTATTCTGGATTGACAATCTTTTTTTCTCTTAAGATTTGGACTATATCTTGCCATTGTCTTTTAGCCTGTAGGGTTTCTGATGGGAAGTCAGCTGTGAGTAATTAGAGATCCTCTGAAGGTAATCTGGCATTTCTCTCCTGCACATTTTAGAATATTTTCTTAGTGCTTTACTGTCGAAATTTGACTATAATGTGTCATCGTAAAGATCTTTTCTGGTCATTTCTGTTAGGAGTTCTATGTGCTTCCTCTACTTGGACCTTCCTTTCTTTCTCCAAGTTAGGGAAGTTTTCTGTAATTATTTCACTAAGTAAGCCTTCTAGTATCTTCTTTTTTCTGCTCTTTCAGGCACTCCTAAGACCCATATTTTGGGTCGTTTGATAGTATCCCATCTACCTCCAGCATTGTTTTTAAGTTTTCTAATTTCTGCCTCTTGTTTTTTGGTCTGACTGTAAAATTTCCAAAGGTTTGTCTTGTAGCTTGGATATTCTTTCTTTGGCCTCACCAATTCTGTTGTTGAGGCTTTCTACTGCATTGTTTATTTGATCTATTGAATTCTTCAGTTCTAGTATTTCATTTTGATTTCTCTTTAAACTCTCAATTCCGTGTGAGAAATTTTCATTCATATCATACGGTTTTCTTTAGCTCGTTGATTTGCTTCTGATTACTTTTGGGGAATCCTGTGATTAGTTTTTTCAATTCCGTTTCTGGAATTTCCTCAATCTCATCATCTTGCATTCTAATATTGAAAATATTGTACCCCTTTGCAGAGGTCATAGTGTCTTTTTTTTTTTTTTTTGGACAGGCAGAGTGGACAATGAGAGAGAGGGAGACAGAGAGAAAGGTCTTCCTTTGCCATTGGTTCACCCTCCAATGGCTGCCGCGGCCAGTGCGCTGCAGCCGGCACACGGCGCTGATCCGATGGCAGGAGCCAGGTCCTTCTCCTGGTCTCCCATGTGGGTGCAGGGCCCAAGTACCTGGGCCATCCTCCACTGCACTCCCTGGCCACAGCAGAGAGCTGGCCTGGAAGAGGGGCAACAGGGACAGAATCCGGCACCCCAACCGGGACTAAAACCCGGTGTGCCGGCGCCGCAAGGCGGAGGATTAGCCTAGTGAGCCATGGCGCCAGCCCATAGTGTCTTCTTTATTCTTGTTTCTTGAGTTTTTGCATTTATTTTTAGGTATTTGTAAATTTTTTTTTCTCTGATGGCTTTTTCTCTTTGAACTATTCCTCTGTGGTTTAGTGGCATGTCTGTGCTTTCAGTGAATACCAAGAGGTGTGTGGTGGGTGTGGCCAGGAAGTTTGGTCAGTGCTTCAGGGTGGGGCAAATACTCGGGTTGAGCATAGTAGCTTTCCTCTGATTAGCTGGAAGAAGAGGAATGATCGCCTCTGTTGGTGTGACCACTCTTTCTGTGACCACTCTTTCTCCTCCAGACTGAGGAGTGCCCAGGTGTTAGCCCCCAGTGTGTTCAACACTCATCCACACCAGTGCACATGTGGTCTGCCCAGCCCCTCCTGTGAGCACCATTTCCTCTCTTGCAAGCTACTCTAGGCCACCAAGGAGCTCTCACAGGATGCCGCCCACTATATGATTGCCCAGAATGCAGCCACATCCTATCTCCTTTCTCGAGATCATAGTGTTTTCTTAGTCTGAGCACCTAGGGCTCTTGGTGTCAGGGAGTGCAGGTGGAGTCAGTCCACCCTGCTAGCCTGTCCTGACAGCAGGGGAGCCATGGTGCTCCCAGGGCCACTATCCACATGTGTTCCAGCCTGCTGGATGGAGTCCTGTTCTCCCAACCAGTACCAGTGTGGTACGAAGGTTTTTCTCTCTGATAAGATCTCTGGGTCACAGGCATGCACTGCAGCTGCCAGCCACAGTCTTGCTCATTTCACAATTTTGCAGGGTGCTTAAGAGAGTCCTGCAGGCTGTGTTTCCCTTCCCTAGGGGTGGCTCCCCCTCCCCTCCTGTTACCAAGTGAGTGCAGCTGAGGCGATGGAGGCTACCTCAGGCACTTGCTCCTACACTGCTGTGGGTAGCCCTCCTGGCTGGGTAGAGGGCAACCCAAGAATTGCTGGGTGCATGCCCACAATCTGGGGTGGTGGCTACGTGTCTAAGTCCAAAACTGGCTCTGGCCCTCCCACCAGGGGCTCCAGGTCACTATTGCAGAAGGGAGGAGGGGAGAGAGAGAGAAACGTGCTGCCTTTTTTTCCTTTCCTCCCCTCCTCTGCGTTGCAAGGGATCCCAGGTGCACTCGAAGGGGTATAGTTCACCAAGCTTTGACTCTTGGGCACAGGCCATGGAGTCTGATCTCACCTGGACTGCCAGGGCAGGTGGACACCCCCTTTCCTGGATCCAAGTTGCTGGGTGCTCTGTTGTCTTGCTGTAACATACTGTCTGTCTACACCTTCCACCCAGATTCTGGCCATTCCTATTGCTTTCGCTGGATGTCCCATTGCAATTTCCCCTGCGGCTTTACCCTGAGAATGTTTTCTCTCCTTTTTTTATATTAATTTTGCCCTGCGTAAATCAGACCACCCTGCTGCTATTCCTCCATCTTAGAACCACCCATTTTTGGCTTTTTAAAAAAGATTTATTCATTTATTTTGAAAGAGTTACAGAGAGAGACAGAGACAAGACACAGAGGAGAGACAGATATCTTCCAAGTGATGGTTCACTCCTCAAATGACCACTAAGGCTGGGCCAGGCCAAAACCAGGAGCCCAGAGCTTGTATCTCCCATGTGGGTGGTAGGGCCCCAAACTCTTGGGCCATCCTCTGCTTTTCCAGGCTATTAGCAGGGAGCTGGATAGGAAGTGTAGCAGCCAGGACTCGAACCACTGTCTATATGGGATGCTTGCACTGCAGCCAGAGCTTAATGGACTGTGCCACAGCAGCAGGCCCACCACCATCTGTTTAGCCATTTGCCTGTGGAAGCTGAAGACAAGAGTGAAGCTGCTGGCCGGCGCTGTGGCTCACTAGACTAATCCTCCACCTAGCGGCGCCGGCACAGCAGGTTCTAATCCCGGGGGGGGGGGGTGCCAGATTCTGTCCCGGTTCCCCCCTTCCAGGCCAGCTCTCTGATGTGGCCCAGGAAGGCAGTGGAGGATGGCCCAAGTGCTTGGGCCCTGCACCCACATGGGAGACCAGGAGAAGTACCTGGCTCCTGCCATCGGATCAGCGTGGTGTGCTGGCCGCAGCACGCCGGCCACGGCGGCCATTGGAGGGTGAACCAACGGCAAAGGAAGACCTTCCTCTCCTCTCTCTCTCTCTCTCTCTCTCTCTCACTCTCTCACTGTCCACTCTGCCTGTCCAAAAAAAAAAAAAAGAGTGAAGCTGGGGGGCAAGCGCTGTGGTGTAGCAGGTAAAGATGCTACCTGCAGTGCCAGCCTCCCATATGGGCACCAGTTCCATTCCTGGCTGCTCCGCTTCCAATCCAGCTCTGCTATGGCCTGGGAAAGCAGCAGAAGATGGCCCAAGTCCTTGGGCCCCTGCACCCTCGTGGGAGACCCGGAAGCTCTTGGCTTTGGATCGGCTTAGCTCTGGCCTATGTGACCATCTGGGGAGTGAACCAGTGGATGGAAGACCTCTCTCTCTCTGGCTTTCCTTCTTTATCTGTGTAACTCTGCTTTTCAACTAAATAAATAAATATTGAAAAAAAAAAAAAAGAGTGAAGCTGGGATTGGAACTCTGATATAGTATGCAAACATATTAACTGCTAGACCAAAAAAATGCCTTGACACAGCTTTTTCTAAAATCACAAACATTGGGGATGGTTCTGTGGCATAGTGAGTAAAGCTGCCTCCTGCAGTGCCGACATCCCATATGGGTGCCAGTTCAAGTCCTGGCTGCTCCACTTCCAATCCAGCTCTCTGCTGTGGCCTGGGAAAGCAGTGGAAGATGGCCCAAGTGCTTGGGCCTCTGCACCACGTTGGAGACCCAGAAGAAGCTCCTGGTTCCTGTCTTTGCTCCCCAGCTCCGGCCGTTGCAGCCATTTGGGGAGTGAATCAGCGGATGGAAGACTTCTTTCCCTCTCTCGGCTTCAGTTTCTCTGTAACTCTGCCTTTCTAATAAATAAATAAATCTTTCAAAAAATTCACAAGCATTGTGGTTAATGCTCGAAAAATGAGCATATTCTCCAAGTGACAACATTCGGTCAAAGGACAAGAGGAAAGCAATCCAAAGAGTAGTTCTGAGGGCCAGTGTTGTGGCATAATGGGTGAAACCGCCACTTGCAGCACCAGCATCCCATATGGGTGCCAGTTCAAGTTGCTCCACTTCCAAACCAGCTCTCTGCTTTTGGCCTGGAAAAGCAGTGGAATGACAAAGTGCTTGGGCCTTTGTACCCACATGGAAGACCATATGAAACTCTTGGTTGTGGCTTAGGAGAGTTAACCAGCAGGTGGAAGATCTATCTGTCTCTCCCTCTCTCTCTCTTTCTAACTCTGCCTTTCAAATAAATAAAATCTTAAAAAAAAAAGAAAAAAGCCAGCGCCGTGGCTCAATAGGCTAATCCTCCACCTTGCGGCGCCGGCACACCGGGTTCTAGTCCCGGTTGGGGCGCCGGATTCTGTCCCGGTTGCCCCTCTTCCAGGCCAGCTCTCTGCTATGGCCAGGGAGTGCAGTGGAGGATGGCCCAGGTGCTTGGGCCCTGCACCCCATGGGAGACCAGGAAAAGCACCTGGCTCCTGGCTCCTGCCATCTGATCAGCGCGGTGCGCCGGCTGCAGCGGCGGCCATTGGAGGGTGAACCAACGGCAAAGGAAGACCTTTCTCTGTCCACTCTGCCTGTCAAAAAAAAAAAAGAAAAAGAAAAAGAAAAAAAGAAAAAAAAAGTGGCTCTGGTCACAGTAACACTATAGGGAGGACAACCTTGTTCTCAGGTACTCCGTGTCACCGTCCACCCTCATTCCCAACTGCTATCTTCCTAGTCAATACACATGCCTTTCTTTCTGTGCCTTTCCCTGGGTTCCTCACACCCTGCAATGTCACCTGCCCACCTAGAGCTCCTGCCTCCTCTATCCCACATGACACCTCCCATCCTGAGCCTCCATGCTGTGAACTTCTGTGTGCCAGAAACACTCTGGCTGTGAGAGCTTGAGACACTATTGCAGCTCACGGAGACTGAGTTTCCCCAGCAGGTGGAAATGTCCTGTCTTCCTTCAAATGTGCTAAAACAATAGTAAACATTATAGTACTAATGTGCAACTGACATATGCCAGTACCCCCATACCATTGTGAAAATGTTTGAGTGCTTCCATATTGTCTAGTAATGGCCAATGCCAGGAACTCCTCAAAGCATCCTCTGCACTCCCCTGGTTCTGTTGCCCAGCCCTTCCACTGGACTCTCACTGATTTCCCCATGGACCAGCAGCCGTGAGAAATGCCTGGCACAGTGAGGATTGGGGGCCAGGACCTGCCCAGCATCAAGGCCACCACTTGCCCTCAGTGGTTACTTGCCTACACTCTGCCAGTTGTGAACACTGGGACTGTGCTCCTGGGGTCAATACATTTGAATGTGTCTGTGGCATTCAAGGATGAACTGCATAAAGGTGGGCTAAGATGGGGTGGGTGTTGTGATTTAATGGTTTAAGCCACCTCCTACAATGCCAGCATCCCATATGGTTGCCAGTTTGCATCCCAGCTGCTCCATTTCCAACCCAGCTCTATTAATGTACCTGGGAAGGCAGAAGAGGACGGTCCGGGTATTTGAGTCCCTGCCACCCACCTGGGAGACCCAGATGAACCTCCTGACTCCTGGCTTCAGCCTATCCCATCCCTGTCCATTATGGCCATCAGGGGAGTGAACCAGCAGGTGGAAGATCTCTCTTTTTATCTCTCCTTCTTTCTCTGTAACTCTTTCAAATAAATAAATGTATCTTTTAAAAAGTCACCTGTTGAAGAATATCTGGATTAGTTCTAGTTTTTAGCTATTATAGATAAAGTGGCAGTAAACAATGTATACAGGTATTTTTGTGTTTTTTTTTAAGCTTTTTTTTAAATTGATGCAAATTTCGTAAGTACAGCTTTAGGAATATAGTGGTTTTCCCCCCCTTAACTGCCCTCCCTCTCCCACTCCTGTCCCACCTTCTACTCTCTCTCCCATCCCATTCTTCATTAAGATTAATTTTTAGTTAATTTTGTATACAGAAGACCAACTCTATACTAAGAAGAGATTTCAAAAATTTGCACACACACACAAAGTGTAAAGTACTGTTTCAGAACAAGTTTTTGCAGTTAATTCTCATAGTACAACTCAAAAAGGACAGAGGTCCTACATGGGGAGTAGGTGCACAGTGACTCCTGCTGTTAATGTAACAATTAACGCTCTTTATTTATGATGTCAGTGATCACTCGAGGCTCATGTCATGAGCAGCCAAGGCTATGGAAGCCTTTTGAGTCCACAAACTCCACTGGAATTTGGACAGGGTCATAAGCAAAGTGGAAGTTCTCTCCTCCCTTCAGAGAACAGTACATCCTTCTTTGGTGGCCCCTTCTTTCCACTGGGGTCTGACTCAGAGATCCTTCATGTAGGACTTGTGTGTGAGTGTGTGTCTTGGCTTTCCATGCCTGAAATGCTCTCATTGGTTTATCAGCCAGTCCATGGTGCTTTAAGGGCCAATTCTGAGGTCAAGAGTGTTTATTCTGGTATTTTTGTAAAAATAAGTCTTTGTTTCTTTAGGATAAATGCCCAGAAGTGCGATTCCTAGGTATAAGATAGCTGCATATCTAGTTTCTTTTTTTCTTTTAAAGAAACTGCCTGTCTCCCAGAGAGACTGTACCATTTTACATTCTTGTCAACAATGTATGAGTGATTCAGTTTCTCTTAATCTCAGCATTTGCTGTTGTTGCTATCTTTCATGTTGGCTACACTAATAGGTATGTAGTGATATGTGATAGATTTTTTTAACTTCTACATTTATTTTTATTTATTTATTTGAGAAACAGATTGGGAGAGAAAAAATTTACACTAGCTGATTCACTCCCTAAATGCCTATAATAGTCCTGGACCAAGGGCCAACTTCAATGCTCAATCCAGGTATCCCCTATGGTGGCAAGAACCCCATCACTTGAGCTATCACTGCTGCCTCCTAAGGCTTGCATTAAAGAGAAGCTGGAGTAAGGAGGCAGAGCTGGGTATTGATCCCAGGCATTCTAGTATGGGATACAGACATGTTACCCACCAGGCCAAATGCCCACCCATGGGTTTGTTTGTTTGTTTAAGGAGACAGAGGTCCCATCTGCTGGTTCACTCTCCCAATGCCCTCAGTAGAAGGACTAGGCTGGAGTGGACCAGGAACCAGGAACTCCATCCAGGTCTCTCATGTGGGAGGCAGACACTCAATTACTTGAGCTATGACCACTGCCTTCCATAATCTCTTTAGTGGGAAACTGGATTCAGGAGCTGAAGCTGAGGCTCAGACTCAGACACTACTAAATGGGGTGCAGGTGTCTTAACTGCTAGGCTCAACAACAGCTCTGCATTGTAGTTTTATTTGCATTTCCACAATAACTAATGATGTTGGCCCTCATTCATCTGCTTATTTGTCATCCATATAGCCTCTTGGTAGTGAAGTTTTTCAGGTTTTTTTTTTCCCCATTTTCTAATTGGGTTTTTTTTTGGGGGGGAGGGCTTTCATTTGCTTGCTTTTATGAGATGTTATGATCAGTTTGAGTAGCTGTGGAAAAAACAAAAGGTACTCATGTTTTCAGACAAAAATGGAAAAACTTGCCATCTTTCTAAAAGGCAAACTGATAGTGTATTTACATTAACTCTTAAGGACATGGCTGATAAACTAGTAAATATTTTAGTTTAGCAGCTTGGCAATCAAATGCTAGTTTCAGTACCCTGTGTTTGGGTTATCTCTTAAGAAAAGAGAACCCACAAAGGTGAGCTGCCTCTTCTCAGTTGTCCTAAAAGTAGTTTGCTCAATGGCTGGAAGACTCTGAATTCACAGTGTTTGTGTTTATGTCCTAGAGTCATCTCTTCCTAGTGTGACCTTATGCAAATTATGGAACCTCTGGCTCATTAAAAAAAAAAAAAGTTTAAATATTTACTTCATGGGCTTAACGTGAGGATTAAATAAATTAATCATATGTGAATGCTTAGAATCCCCAACCCCACACTGTAGGTACAAGTGTTTTCAGTAGTAGCAGTAGTGCCCAGTGTTGCAGACAAGAAAAACTGAAAAACTGACAAAAATTGAAGCTACACTTAGACAGCCTTGGATTATGAATTGTTAATGGTGGAAAGTTTTTAATGATTTTAATTATGCTTTAGGAGGGTTTACCTGCTGGTCTTTAATGGGAATTTAAGAAGGTTGGGATGGAGGTCTTTTACCTGATAGGCATGATGGCAGGAATGGGAACATCCAGCTCGTCTTAGGGATCTGCTGTAGCGGCCTGGGAGAAGACTAGAGATTGGGAAATACATGGGAATTGAGTTACCCTGAGGCAGCTCCATTTCCCTTGTATAGGTATAGCTTCTTTATGTGAGTTCTTCCTAGGCAGCAGCACAGGGTACAATTTAGTTGATCATGGACAAGAAGATACAACAAATTTTGGTTTGAATTTTTCTTTAGGAAAATCAGTCTGAAATAATATTGACTAAGCTGTTACAGTTTGGCAGAGGTTTTTTCCCTGTGATAATGTGAAAAATTTTTGGATTTATTTATTTGAGAGGCAGAGTGACAAGGAGAGTCAGAGAGGTCTTCCATCTGCTGATTCACTCCCCAAATAACTATAATGGCTGAGGCTGGTCCAGGTCAAAGCCAGGAATCTAGAACTCCAAATTGATTTCCCACATAGGTGGCAGGGTCCCAAATGTTTGAGCCATCTGCTGCTTTCTCAGGAACATTAGCAGAGAGCTTGATCAGAAGCTGAGAAATGGGCACTTGTACCAGTGCTCCAGTATGGGATGCCAGTGTCACAAGTGTGGGCATAACCTACTACAAACACTGTGCCTGATAATATGAACTTTTTGTTCTGGTAATGATTGAAGTACAGATGAATTAATGCTATTGAATTTTAACCATGTTTACTTGATTGATTATTTACTGCTTGAGGAACAATCAGATGTTTTTGTTCTGTTTTAAAAAGTTTATCTTTCATTTTATTTATTTATTTTTGAGAGAGGGGATACAGATAGGCAGCCAGAGAAAGCTCTCATTAACTTGTTCACTCCCCAGATGGCTAGGCCTGGTCCAGCTAAAGCTGTGAATTTATTCCAGGTCTCACATGTGGGTGGCAGGGACCCAGTCATCTGTGTCATGTCTGCTGCTTTCCAAGGTCTGCATTGGCAGGAAGCTGGAGTCAGGAGCTGGGGCTAGGTGTTGAACTCTGGTACTCCAATATGGGATTTGGGCATCTCAACCAACACTTTAATTGCTAAGACAAACATCTGCTCCTTACATACTATTTGGTGTGGTTTACATCTGTTATTTTCTCCCAGTCCTTATGTCTTTTTCTAAACATCACTCCCATAATTATGACAATTATGACTACAAGTATTGTGGAATAAATTCAGGTAGCTCTGCTTCTTCTTTTTTTAAGATTATTTTTTATTTGAAAGAGTTACAGAGACAGGGAGAGTCAGAGAGATCTTCCATCCACTAGTTCACTCCCCAGATGGCTTCAGCGGCCAGGGCTGGGACAGGCTGAAGCCAGGAGCTTCATCTGGGTCTCCCATGTAGGTGCAGGGGCCCGAGTATTTGGACAATCCTCATTGCTTTCCCAGGCTATTAACAAGGAGCTGGATAGGAAGTGGAGCAGCTGGGACTCAAACCTGTTCCATATGTGATGCCAGTGCTTCAAGCAGCTGCTTTAACTGTTGTGCCACAGCACTGGCCCAGGAGTCTGTTTCTTTTTTTTTTTTTTTCTTCTTTTTTCTTGACAGGCAGAGTGGACAGTGAGAGAGAGAGACAGAGAGAAAGGTCTTCCTTTGCCGTTGGTTCACCCTCCAATGGCCGCCGCAGCTGGAGCGCTGCGGCCGGTGCACCGCGCTGATCCAAAGCCAGGAGCCAGGTGCTTCTCCTGGTCTCCCATGCAGGTGCAGGGCCCAAGCACTTGGACCATCCTCTACTGCACTCCCTGGCCACAGCAGAGAGCTGGCCTGGAAGAGGGGCAACAGGGACAGAATCCGGCACCCCGACTGGGACTAGAACCCGGTGTGCCAGCGCCACAGGCAGAGGATTAGCCTAGTGAGCTGTGGCGCCGGACCAGAAGTCTGTTTCTGATCAGTGTAAGAAGTATTCTGGGTACCAGCACTGTAGTGCAGCAAGTTGAAGAAGTAGAGGATGGGCCAAGTCCTTGGGCCCTTGTACCCACGTGGAAGCCCCAGAAGTTCCTGGCACCTGGCTTCTGATTGGCCCAGCTCCAGCCATTGTAGCCATGTGGGGAGTGAAGCAGTGGTTGTAAGACCTCTCTCTCTCTCTCTCTGTCTCTACCTCTCTGTATGACTCTTTCAAATAAATAAATAAATAAATATATAAATGAAAAGCCTGCTCAAAAAAAAAAAAAAAAGAAGTGTTCTGGACTGTGCTAGATAACTTATTTATTAGCATTCTTTCACATGGAATACACACTAAAGATGAAATTCCTTAATACCTTATTTTTAAAAAAATATAGACCTCAATATTGGATTAACAAAAAGTTAGCTTGAAATTTTTGGACAAATTCAAACTTAAAGCACAAGATTTTTAATTACGGCTTTTATCCAAAGGAAGAAGGTATTAAATAATTGACCTTTATAGCAAGCATGAATTTATTGGAGAAAGCTTCATTGTCTAAGTTCAGTCTAAACTAATTAAAATGATCTTGCATGAAAGAAGAACCACTATTTTGCTTTTATTATTTTTCTGTATTTATCTTGAGTACTGAATCAGCTAGAGATTTAATAATGTCTATATAAATTTGTAGCTACTACAGAAATAATTGTGGAGCTAGTTTTTGTAGTGTCTCTTTTGCACTTTTCTTTTCAGATTTAATAAATATTTTATATTCCTTTTAGTTTTCAAATTATTTTCCAAACTTCTTTTGAATAGTGATTATTCTGCCTAAAAACAACATGAATGAACCCATAGAGTGTGAAAGATAGGGAATTTACTATACTGTTAGGATTTAATATAAGATTTTTTAGGTAAACTTGGATTGTGAAATTTACATAATGTCAATGTCAGAATTTGATTACTGGGCAGCAAACTTAGGTATGGTATTGATTACAGTAGGGGATTCAGTTGTGGAGTATTTATCAAAGCAGTGCTACCTATAAATAACCTATAATTAGTATTAAGCTTTTTTTTTTATTTTTTTATTTTTTTGACAGGCAGAGTGGACAGTGAGAGAGAGAGACAAAGAGAAAGGTCTTCCTTTTGCCGTTGGTTCACCCTCCAATGGCCGCCGCGGCCAGCGCACCGCGCTGATCCGATGGCAGGAGCCAGGAGCCAGGTGCTTTTCCTGGTCTCCCATGGGGTGCAGGGCCCAAGCACCTGGGCCATCCTCCACTGCACTCCCTGGCCACAGCAGAGGGCTGGCCTGGAAGAGGGGCAACCGGGACAGAATCCGGAGCCCCGACCGGGACTAGAACCCGGTGTGCCGGCACCGCTAGGCGGAGGATTAGCCTAGTGAGCCACGGCGCCGGATGTATTAAGCTTATTTTAATTAGCAATGGATTAAATGGAATATAATGTTTCTAACTCCAGAGGCTCTGTAATATTCTATAAATTACATATTTAGCATGAGAATAATTGTATTTAGAGATGTTGGAAACTATAAAGTGAACATTTTAGGTCAAGTTATATAATTTGAGGATATACTGCACACAAGATTGCATTTGAATTTTTGCATTATTTTGGTAGATACAGTAAGAACATATCATGTCAGAATATCATAATTAATGTTCTGCCTCTAAAATAAGAATTGTTGGAATTACACAAATTTCTGTATCTTAATACATAAATCTTTTCCTATAGGACCGAGGTGATGAGTTCACATACACTGGAAGTGGTGGTAAAAATCTTGCTGGTAATAAAAGAATTGGTGCACCATCAGCTGATCAAACATTAACAAATATGAACAGGTACTTTTGTAAACACTGTTTAGAATTTGGATATTATATGAAAGTTTGATTATAGAACTGTAATTTGTAATTTAGACTGCAGAGGAGAATCCTAAATAGGAAGTTAAAGACCAAAAATTTAGATTCCATTGCCTGGTAATGTAATTGTAAGCATCCAAACTTATTTCTTTATACCATTGTTTTTTAAATGACATGAATTCCTATTCTTACCTAATAACGTGTGTGATGCATTTGAAAACATGTTGACACCTTTGAAGGAAAAGAGCCTATATAACCTAAGTGAAACTGACGACAAGGTGGCTTGCCTAGTAAGTATTTCATAATTAAAAGCTGAAGTAATGTTCTGTTCAATACAGATTGATCTTTCAAAGTAACAAACCTCATTTTAGAGGAGACTGAGTGATGTGAAATAATGTCATGTTTGGGAGCCATATGTTTGTACACAAATGAACTACCAGATCATTTAATTAGATCTGCATTCAAGGTACTTTAGGATCTATTCCAATAAGATATCTTGTAAGTGTTTTAAAAGGGAATATTTAATTTAGTTACGAAAATGATCTTTTCTAACTAAATCCCCTTAAAGGAATTAAAAAAGAGCCACCTGTATGACCTTCTTTCTGTAGAAGTATTAATGATATCTCAGCTCTCTTGGGACCAGAAAATTTAATAATTTAAAAATGTTTTATTTCATAAATATATGCTAATACTAATATTAATAATAGATAGTAACCCCAAACCATCAGATACCATAAATTTGCCATAATGAACTTTTATGATCACTTCATAAAGTTAAAAAATTTTTATATTCCATTAAGAGTATTTTGTGGATTGAGTAAAAATGAGTCTCTTTTTACTTGGAGTCTAACTGACTCGGGTTTAAGTAGTGTCCCTTTAATTTCTCTTATTACTGTGTGAAGTCAAGAATATACCAATATGATTTCAAGACTTTATTGCATACCAAGTTATAAAGAATCTTTGTTTTTATGTCTTCTATATTATTTCTGACAGTAGGATTATTTTACTGAACCAGCAGAGGAGACAGGTCAGATTTGCTGGTGAAAACATTCCTGAGACAAAAGCCTAGTCCCTTGCTATTCTTTTTCTGACAACAAAGCAGCTCTTCTACAGGAATAATCTCAAAAGACATCTAATAATATTGTGATGCATTTTGTCAATAAAAATATGTCTTGAATTTGCAAAAGGCCTTTTTCAATTGTCAAATTAGAGAATTTTATTTCCATTTAATATGTTATTTTACTTGAACGAAACTTCCTTTATTAACTGTCCACTTTTGTGATATACATAGTAGACAGATTCCTTCAACCTTTGAGTGATCTAATAAATACTGTGACAGTCTCTTTAAAAAATAACTGATGAGCAATAAAAATGTTTGCTATTTAAAGGAGGGTTTGAAAATGAAACATTAAAACAATTTGGGATTGACTTAACTTAGATACTGTTACATCCAGTCAGAGACTATATATTAAGCTGTGAATATTCCTCATAACTAGAAGACCTCTGGGGCAAAGATATGTATGTATTATGAACATAAAAATTGAAATGAAGGGCCCCTATTAGCTCAGACCCATAGAATATATGCTCTCAAAGTAAGTATACCCAAACAGTGTATGGTTCATGTCAGTTTTGCTTCTCTGCTAAGAGGAAGCTCATTATCTTCTTGCTTCTTCCACTTATTTAAAAAACTGAAGAGGGCAGCAAGGTAGTATGGCCATGCTTTATCAGGACAGTTAGCTACAGCTGGAATGATGGAAGAGCTTGGTTGCTTTTTCGCCAAATTTCATCCTCTTGGACTTTTTTCATATGGCTGAATAGCCGATATGCTTTTGAGATGCCAGAAGTGAATTGACAATGCAAATTAGTGGTGGCAATAATTATGACTGAAGGCACCAGTGAGCCACAAAGCATTCCATTCAGTGACATGAAGGTAGTACTTATCCATGCCCTTTACGATGAAATATGTATGTCCTATAGAAGTTCTAACAGTAAGATGTAATACTAGCCCTAAAGTGATGACTTCTACCTTCTAGTTATTTTTTTAATGCATATCCCTTTTGGATAAAGAAAAGATAACTTGTTAATCTTTAACTCTGACCTTGACTAAAAGGTTATTTTAAAAAACAAATACTTTAAAAAGATGCCTATACTTAACAGTTTTCTTTTCAGTAGGTTAATCACATAGTCTTAAGATTTGGTTTTTAATTTGAGCTTGCATAAGAAAGAACTTTACCCTGGAAAAATATTTTTCTTTTCACTCAAGTTAGGAAGTTTAAGTGTCTAAGAGGAAAGCACTGATTTTAAACAGGTTCCAGTATTTTGGGTGGGACTAGGTTCTCCCAGGAAATATCTTCTAATATCTAATAAGCTCAGTGACTTATTACTACTATTAGTACTACTGTGTGAGAACACATACTAAAAAAGTATCAGCTAAGGCAGGTGCTGCTTCCAATTGAGTCCTCTTTTGTCTTTATGTCATCAGTAAAATGTAGTGCCTTCAAGCAGCCAAAAATCTTTATTGCCATGATTTAACACAGCCATTGGATGCTTCAGTCTCACTTAAATTTATCTTTTTATGGAGACCTTTAAAGAATATACTCATATTGCACTTGTTAATACCTTTTTAAACTTAAAGAATCTCTGTCATCTGGAATATGGAAAGTAGACCTAAGGAGGTCGTTTGTACCTTGATGACAAATTTATATTTCTATTTCTTTCTACATTATTCCAGCGACTTAGTTCACGCCCTAATCAAAATAACTATTAAAACAATCACCTGCTTTAGTTTCCAACATTCAACAAACGTTATTTAAAGAGAATTCCATGTATTTCTAGTTGTTTTCTATTATACGTGGCACAGATGTTATTACTTTCAGAAGAACCCTACAGGCTATCTGAGAACCAATCCCCTGGCTTGGGGATGACATCAGAAAACTGATTTGTCTTCTCTGCTGGTGGGGGAAAGCATAATCCTATTATCTGGAATAATATGGAAAGAATCATAGACTCTTAATAATCAGGTAAGGCATAATTTACCTTTTAATTAAGCTAATGACTCGATTATGTGCTTGAGGAAAGATTACTTGGTATAAAGACTTTGTTTTATTTTTGTAGGGCATTGGCCCTAAACTGTGATGCTCCATTGGATGATAAAATTGGAGCAGAATCTCGGAATTGGAGAGCTGGTAAGCCAGTCAGAGTGATACGCAGTTTTAAAGGGAGGAAGATCAGCAAATATGCTCCTGAAGAAGGCAACAGATATGATGGCATTTATAAGGTGCTCTATCTAGCATGACATCTTGTTGGTCGCTCTTCCTGGGCTTTCAAGGCAGGGTTGCCTGAGGGGGAACTACTGTGGGTGGGCTGAAAGAAAGAGTAAGCCATCTTATTTGGTATTTCTGCTTTTTCTGGAAATGTAACAGATATAACTTTGATACTTATTTTAAAAGGCTTATTTGACATTCCTAAGGGCAGAGTTATATTTTGGGTTAAGATTTTTTTTTTCCAAGTGTGTATTCTTTATGATAAAAACATTAAAAATAACTTGACCATTGTGGATCTAGATTCTTAGATGCCTTTCCAGAATTAATTTAATTTTAATGATCATAATAGATTTTCAAAGCAGAACACGTTGTAATGTTAAAATTAGATTCTCATTCTTTGTTTAAAATGAGGGCATCTACTGCCTCAATTTTAATCTACCTAATATGCAAAATTCTGTTAATGAGCATCATTTTGTTGCTATATTACAATTATAACAAACTATACTTACATAAGAACTATCTTAATATGTAATAGGATAAAAACTTTTAATGAATATTTTTGGCTTTTTTACTATTCTCATAGCCAAGCAGCTGTTTTCTGAAATTATATTTAGTTCTGACAAGTTTACTTAAACACTAATATGATGACTTTGTGAATAAGTCTGAATTTTAAACCTCAAATTAGTGCTAAAATATTATGACTTAGGTGGTGAAATACTGGCCAGAGATTTCATCAAGTCATGGATTCTTGGTTTGGCGCTATCTTTTAAGAAGAGATGATGTTGAACCTGCTCCTTGGACCTCAGAAGGAATTGAACGGTCAAGGAGATTATGTCTGCGGCTACAGGTTAGATTACATTTGTCTAAGATACTCATATATTCATAAAAATGTGTGCTTCTGTACTATCTACATGCTTTAACACTCGATATGACCTACAACAGTTGATCAGTAAGGAGAGAGGAATAAAAGCATGCAAGTAAATACAAGGAAGGGAAGGAAAATGGTAGCATCTGAGGTGTCAGACTGTCCTAGGACTAAGGGTTGTGTTTGGGAAAAGCTGGACTTGTCAATATAATGTAAAATATTGCCAACTTGATTTGGAAACGACTTGGAAGTATAAGAGAAAGGCAGTCATAAAACGTAGGTGTACAAGGCCTTAAGAAAGGAAGTCCATCCTGGAGGACACGGGGGTCTGTCTTTGGTAGGGGAAGGGTGGGGAGGTGGCTTCTAAGAGTGGTCTGTTTTCTACCCTTATCATTTTTTCTTACCCCTTTTCTCTCTTCCCACACAAAGCTGTTTTCCTGCCCTGCCACCACCTTTAGTGCTTTGTATTTTTTACCCCTTTGCCCTTCCTCAGCTATTAGCCCATAAGGGACTTTGTTGGTTTTGTGTGCATAGTGGATGGTCTGGATGCATTCCCCCTTCACTGCATGTATACCCCAGACTGTGGCCCTGACACTGACTTCAGAGCATGGTTTGAGTTCATCCCCTATCGTTCCTCATTGTGCTTCCCATAAAAACTGCTGGCTTTGTCATTTCCCTTGGCTCTGCCCACACTGCATGTGTAGGGGCTGAACTATGGGCAAGTTTTTGACCACCCTGGCAGGTGAGTGTGTGTCTTCTAGTGCAAATCTGTTTCTGTTTTTGTTTTCCTCTTAAACTCATAGAATTGATTGTCTCAATGAAATTCATCAGCTGGTAGAATACTCACCAAAGTAATTCCTTTTGTAACTAAAAATGTTTTTAAAAAGTGTCACATCCATTTTTTTTCTCCCCCAGAAACCTTTTATTTAAAGAATACAAACTTCATGAATTCCATAAATACTTTAGGAACATAATAATTCTTCCCATCTACCCACCCTCCCACTCCCACCTCTCTTCCTCCTCCCTCTGTTATTCCCATTCTTATTTTTTACTAAGATCTATTTTCAGTTAACTTTATACGCATACAGTTAATTCTGTACTAAGTAAAGAGTTCCGCAAATAGTTTGAACAACAACAACAAGAGAAAAACAAAAATCAAAAACTTGGAGCCGGTGCTGTGGCATAGCAAGTAAAGCCACCACCTGCAGTGCCAGCATCCCGTGTGGGTGCCAGTTCAAACCCTGGCTGCTCCACTTCCGATCCAGCTCTCTGCTATTGCCTGGGAAACCAGTTAGAGTATGGCCCAATTGCTTGTGCCCCTGCACCTATGTGAGAGACCCGGAAGAAGCTCCTGGCTCCTGGCTTCAGATCAGTCAAGCTCTGGCTGTTGCAGCCCAGGGGAGTGAACCAGCAGATGGAAGACCTCTCTCTGTCTCTTTTGCTCTTTCTCTTTCTTCCTCTGCTTCTCTGTAATTCTGCCTTTCAGGTAAATAAAACATAAATATTAAAAAAAAAAAAAAAAAAACTTACTGGGGCTGGCGCTGTGGCACAATAGGTTAATCCTCAGTCTACAGTGCCAGCATCCCATATGGGCACTGTTTCTAGTCCTGGCTGCTCCTCTTCCAATCCAGCTCTCTGCTGTTTTCTGGGAAAGCCCCAGCACTCTCATGGGAGACCAGGCAGAAGCACCTGGTTCCTGGCTTCGGATAGGCACAACTCCAGCCATTCTGGCCAATTGGGGAGTGAGCCAACGGAAGGAAGACCTTTCTCTCTGTCTCTCCCTCTCACTATCTGTAACTCTACCCCTCAAATAAATAAAATATTTAAAAAACAAAACAAAACAAAAAAAAACTTCCTCAACAGTTGAGACAAGGGCTGTTCAAAATCATTGCATCTCAAAGTGTCATCTTCACTTTTATAGATTACTTTTTAGGTGCTCTGTTACCACAAATCAGCGAGAACTTACGGCATTTGTCCTTTTGAGACTGGTTTATTTCACTGAGTATGTTGTTTCCCAGTTTTATCTGTTTTGCAAACAACAGGATTTCTTTTTTTTTAACCACTGTGTAGTATTCCATGTTGTACATAATCCCATAATTTGTTTATCCAGTCTTCAGTTGATGGACATTTGGGTTGATTCCACATCATAGCTATTTTGAATTGATGGCAATGAACATGGAGGTACATATGACTCTTTCATATGCTGATTTCATTTCCCTTGGGTAAATTCCCAAGAGTAGAATGGCTGGGTCATATGGTATGGTAGGTCTATATTCAGATTGCTGCGGTATCTCCAACTGTCTTCGATAGTGGCTTTACCAGTTTTCATTCCCACCAACAGTGGATAAGGGTACCTTTTCCTGCACATCCTCACCAGCATTGTTGATTTCTGTATGAAAACCATTCTAACTGGGGTGAGGTGAAACCTCATTGTGGTTTTGATTTGCATTTGCCTGAGGGCTTGTGATTGTGAACATTTTTTCATGTGTCTGTTGGCCATTTGGAATTCCTCTTTGCTCATTTCTTAATTCTAAACTGGGTTGTTTGTTTTGTTGTTGTTGAGATTCTGATCTCTTTGTATATTCTGGTTTATTAATCCTTTATCAGTTGCACAGTTTGCAAATAATTTCTCCCATTCTGTCAGTTGCCTCCTCACTTTGCTGAATGTCCCTTTTTCTTCACCTTATGCAACCTCTTTATTTAATTTTTATTCCCAAAGACACTTTATATTTAAGGAATGCAAACTTGATGCATTTCATAAGTACAGCTTTAGGGCTATAGTGATTCTTTCCACCATGCCCACCCTCCCACACACATTCCCACCCCTCTTCCTCCTCCCTCTCCAAATCACAGGCCCATTCTCCCCTAAGATCCATTTCCAATTAACTTTATACATAGAAGACCAACTTTTTACTGAATTCAACAATTTGCACACACACATGCACACACACACATGCACAAAAAAAAAAAAAAAACTGTTCCTCAACAGTCAAGACAAGGGCTGTTCAAAGTCATTACATCTTGAAGTTAATTTACTTTTTTTTTTTTTTTTTTTTTTTTTAGAAACAATTAACTTTAAAGAAGCACCAAGAATGATGGATCTTTTGGGAGAACTTAGACATAATTATAATACAACTCTAAGGACAGAGGTCCTGCATGGGAAGTTAGTGCACAGTGACTCTTGTTAATTTAACAATTAACATTCATGTATTCCATCAGTGATCACTCAAGGCTCTTGACATGAGTTGCCTAGGCTATGTAAGCCTTTTGAATCCATAAACTCCGTCAGTATTTAGACAAAGTGGAAGTTCTCTCCTCCCTTCAGAGAAAAGTGCATCCTTTTTTGATGACCACTTCTTCCCACTGGGTCTCACCCACAGAGGTCCTTCATACAGTACATTTTTTGCCACAGCGCCTTGGCTTTCCATGCCTGAAATGCTCTCATGGGCTTTTCTTGCTGAGTGTTTCTTTTGCAGTGCAGAGGCTTCTCAATTTGATCTAATATCATTTGTCAATGTTGGCTTTGATTGCCTGTGCATCTGGGGTCTTTTCCACGAACTCTTTGCTTATGCCAATGTCTTGTAGAATTTCTCCAATGTTCTCTAATAATTTGATGATATCGGGTCGTAGACTTGTCTTTAATCCACTTTGAGTGGATTTTTGTGTAAGGTGTAAGGTAGGAGTCTTGTTTCATACTTCTGCATGTGGAGAAAGTGAAGCACAATGAACTTTTTTTTTTTTTTTTTTTAAGATTGACTTGAGGCGGGGGTGGGGGGAAGAGAGGAGATCTTCCATCTTCCATCCTCTGGGTTACTCCCTAAAATGTCCACAGTTGCTGGGCCAGGCTAAAGCCAAGAGCCAGGAACTCTATCTGGATCTCCCATGTGAATGACAGGGATCCGAGTACTTGGGCCATCATCTGCTGCCTTCCCAGGCACTTTAGCAGGGCACTGGATCAGAAGTGAAGTATCCAGGACTCAAACAGGTGCTGATATGGGATGTGGGTATCCCAAGTGGTCGTTTAACGTGCTATACCACAGTGTCCATCCGCACAGTGAGCTTTAAACACATGCATTATTATGAAACATTTCTTTACTCCCCAACAAGTGGTAGCCTTTAAAAACTAAGGGCAATAGGTAGAATTTATACTCTAAAGTCTACGTTCAGGTGGCAGACAATTTGGCTGCTATGGGTCTTCTAAAATTTCCTCCTCCCCTAATTTTGTGAGAAGAGAAATTTGGCCCTTAATTTTTTTCTTTTTTTAGATTGACTCCACAATTAACTGTAATCCCAGCTGTTTGATTACAGTCTGTTGTGTTTTGTGGTTGATCCTCACTTACCTTCATATCTGGAATCTCTCTTTCTTAAGCTTCAAGCCACTTAGTCACACTCATGAAAACTTATTTTTCTTTTCTTAGATCTGAAACTAAGATTATTGCATTATAAAATGTAATGTTTTTAGCAGACAAGGCTACATGGTTTTACACTGAATTTGGAATATTACTTGTGTCTTTATTCCTTTGAATTCTTTTTTCTTTAAATGTCTATTCCCTTTGTGTGAAGTCTTTCAACTTGGGAATGTATAGATTCGTCCTCTCCATGACTTTTAAATTTTTTTTATCGGGATCTAGAACCTGCCCTTCTAACAGCTTAAATCTACATTGTCTTCTCTCCCCCACCAGTATCCAGCAGGTTACCCTTCAGATAAAGAAGGGAAGAAGACTAAAGGACAGTCAAAGAAGCAGGCCACTGAAACCACAAAAAGGCCAATTTCAGATGGTAGGTAATGATTGAAGAATATAAATCCTAGTAATATACATTCTAATAAATAGAAATATCAAGAGAACAAATTGAGAGACTCGTAAGAAAAACAAAGGAGCTTTTTGGGGAGGGATGAAGTGGAGCATCAGAACAGCAAATATAGTATCCTAAATTCCGAGGGAAACTTGGACGCTACTTTGTGTAGGTTATCTTCTGCTAAACATTCCTGGTGGGGTTAACTCTTGTTTCATAGTGCTGTTTAGAACCACTTATAAGTCTGCTAATATATTTTTAAATAAATCTAGATGAATCTCCAAGTGCCTCCTCCAAAGTGTTCAAAGCATCCGATTCAGCAGAAGCAGTTGAGGCTTTCCAGCTAACTCCTCAGCAGCAACATCTAATCAGAGAAGATGGTCAGAATCAGAAGTTGTGGGATGAAGTACTGGCGTCTCTTGTGGAAGGACCAGTATGTACAGGTTTTGAAAAATAATATGATTGTAATATTAACAAGTAGTGAAAGTAATTTCCTTATGAAGTGTGGTTTTTCAAACACAAGTCAGTCGAGGCTTGATCCTTCTCTCCAGTATTCTCACTCAGTGCTGTCACCTTTCAGAAATAATTGGATGTAATATATTTAAATGTTCTTGAATTTATTTTAAACTTCTTAGGTGCTGGTTTTTTTACTTTTCTATGTCTGAACTTAATTATTTATGTTGATGTATTATTCCTGGTAAGAATTTTTGATTGTGAAACATGCAATCAACTGGAACTAAAACTCACCAGAAATATTTCTGTAATAGTTACCTAATATCATAAGGCTTTTTTAATTATTGAATTTATTTATTTATTTGAAAAGCAGAGAGAAAGAGACAGAGCTCCTATCCACTGGTTCACTTCCCAAATGGCAAAAGTGAGGAACTCAATCCATGTCTCCTGTTTGGGTGCCACCTTCCCAGGGAATACATTAGCAGGAAGCTACAACTGAGGGCAGAGTTGGGCCTGGAACCCACGTGCTCTGATGTGGGATGCTGGCTGCCCAAATAGCATCTTAATCAGCAGACCGACGCCCACCCCATAGCATAAGTCTTAAGCAATTTCGCACAATTTTGAAAACCTCTATGTTCAACTCATGGGTAAAATATGACAATATTAATTTATCTAAATATTCTATAACATATATTTGAAATATTCATTTATTCATTTATTTGAAAGCCAGGGTGACAGGGAAAGACACAGAGTGAAAAAGATCTTCCGTCCACTGGTTCACTACCCAAATGGCACAGCAGCTGTGAGCCTGGAAATCCCATGTGAGTGGCTGTGGCCCAAGCGCTTAGGTCATCTTTTGAAGCTTTCCCAGGTGTATTAGCAAGAAGCTGGATCAGAAATGGAGCAGCTTAGACTCGAACTGGCACTAAGCAGTAGCATAACCCATTAGGCCAACACCAGTCCTTTATATTTTTTGAACCATTTTTTCCATTTTGGGAAATTAGAACAGTTTAATATCATAAATTTTAAGTCATAAATTGAAAAGAATTGCAAGGCTAATTTATGTGTGAGTATGGTAAGCTGTATTTTATGGATTGAGCTTTCTTATCAAATCCCCCAAATTGGGGGCCGGTGGAGTAGGTTAATCCTCCGCCTACGGCGCCGGCATCCCATATGAGCGCCAGTTCTAGTCCTGGCTGCCCCACTTCCGATCCAGCTCTCTGCTATGGCCTGAGAAAGCAGTTAGAGTATGGCCCAAGTCCTTGGGCCCCTGCATCCGCATGGGAGACCGGAACTTGGACCCAGGCACTCTGATACAGCGGTGGATGTACCAACTGTTGGCTTAACATCTAGGCCAAATACCTACCCTCAATGGTGACTTGTGAAGAAATGTTCACAGAAAATGCTGTTTTACAAAAAAGCTGCATTTAAAAAAATTTATAATATCCAAAACTTTAAAAATTCCATTCTCTGTATACAAGTATGTACACGCGCGCACACACACACACACACACACACACACATTTTATCTAAACTCCTTTCTGAGCCCTGTATGAATAACAGCCCTACCTACCTTGGTAGTCTCCTCTTGCTTGTCTTTCAGACTGCTTCGGCTACAGTTGTGCTACTTAAATATAATCAGCTTGTTCTGGTCCCTGGGCCTTTACTAAACATGTAGTATCTCTGACCATCTCCATCACCATGTAGCTCACTCCGTCAGATCCTTTTAAGTCTGCACAAATATTAAATTATTCAAAGAAGCCTTTCCATATACTCTTTTTAAGTAGCCACTCTTTAATCTACTTCTTGAATTTATTATGTCTTACAGTTGTTATATTTTATATGTTCTCTTGTAAAAATATAAGTTCTGTGAGCAGAGAGTTTGCTTTTATGTTACCTCTGTATAGATTAGTGCCTAGAACATTGTAGGAACTGAGAACACCTATTTTACATATGCTCATATTATAGATACCATGTACCCAAATTATAGGCACTAGGGGAATTATTCATTAAGAAAATAACTTAAAGGCTGACAGTGTGCCACAGTGGGTTAAGACATAGCTTGGAATGCCAGTATCCCAAGCAGAAGGGCTGGTCTGAGTCCTGGTTGCTCTGCTTCCAACCCAGCTTGCCTGCTAATGCACTTGGGAAAACGGCAGAGGATGGCTCAGTTATTTGGTCCCTGCCATCAATGTGGGAAACCTGGATGGAGTTTCTGGCTGATGTAGTCAGTGAATGGAAGATCTCTGTCTCTCTCTGCCTTTAAAATATACAAATGAATCTTTAAAAAAAAAAAAACAAGAAATCAAGAAATTTGTCAGTGAGATGGTGCCTGAAAAAATTTTTGTTTTTCCAACATCTTCCCCTAAGTGGTATATTCTTTGAATGTTTTATATAATAGTGTTTACAATTCACTTGACTTTCATAATGCATGTTCATATTTCAGCTAGTATAATGACATCTTTTGAAGTGTGACATTTGATTTTCTTTGTAATTCTTATAAATTCTAATTTTATTTTTTTATTTTTTTATTTTTTTTTTTTTTTTGGACAGGCAGAGTGGACAGTGAGGAGAGAGAGACAGAGAGAAAGGTCCTCCTTTGCCGTTGGTTCACCCTCCAAGGGCCGCCACGGCTGACGCGCTGCGGCCGGCGCACCGCGCTGATCCGATGGCAGGAGCCAGGTACTTATCCTGGTCTCCCATGGGGTGCAGGGCCCAAGCACTGGGGCCATCCTCCACTGCACTCCCTGGCCACAGCAGAGAGCTGGCCTGGAAGAGGGGCAACTGGGACAGAATCCACTGCCCCGACCGGGACTAGAACCCGGTGTGCCGGCGCCGCTAGGTGGAGGATTAGCCTAGTGAGCCGCCGCGCCGGCCCTAAATTCTAGTTTTATTAATATTGGGAACAAACATAAAGATATTTCCTCACTACAAAAATAAATGAATGAATAATTATTCTTTTATATATATTTAAAAACCTATTTTTTATTCTAGTTTAAAATAAAAAAAGCAGCCAGGGTAAAACAGAATCAATAATGGGTTTTGAAGAGCACAGAGTATCATGTGATCACATTTGCTTAAAGATGTTCACTTTATCTGTGATAGTTTTATCCCTCTTCAAGTAAATTTTTGGGTTGGGGTAAAATATTACAGAAAATAATCCTAGAAAAATAAGTATTTGTTTTTTTGTGGTATTAGATATTACAGAGTATTATTGTCTACTGCTTTATTTTTAGAGCTTTAAAAATAATTCAGATTTTGTAATAACAAAAGATTGATCAGAATAACACCTTTCTGTGCAGTGCAGCTTTTTGAAGAAAGATCAGTATGTAATGATCCTCAGATTAGCTGCCCATGGTTGTTTTTTTTTTTTTTTTTTTTTAATGAAAAATAATTTATCCCTGGAATATGAGATTTAGAGGGACTTTGATAGGATTTTTTTCAGTTTGTTATGTAAGTTTGCTTGATTTTCTTAATAGAAAACAAATTAAAAGGTGACTGCGATACTTTTTTCCTGTAGAATTCATAGTATATAACGAGCTGCTAACCATTTTTCCTTCCTCTTCGATACCATTCTAGAATTTTCTGAAAAAATTAGAACAATGTTTTATGTGTGTCTGCTGCCAGGAGCTAGTTTACCAGCCTGTGACAACAGAGTGCTTCCACAATGTCTGTAAAGTAAGTAGCTTTCTCTCCCACTTTCCCTCGAGTCAAAAGGCACACCAACCTCAATATCAGTTTTTAGCATGTAATGAAGGATTTTTCCATGAAGCAGAATAGTTAGGTAATGTTGCTAGTTAAAGGGCATTTACATCTGGATGGTAAGTGCATGCTTTAATTTAATAGTAATAGTCATTCAAATATATATCATTTGAGACAATCTATCATGTTTGGAATTATTGAGGAAGGATTGAAATGAAGGAGAAACTGGGGCCGGCACCATGGCTCACTTGGTTAATCCTCCGCCTGTGGCGTCCGAATCCCATATGGGTGCCGGGTCCAAGTCCCCAAGTCCCCAGTTGCTCCTCTTCCAGTCCAGCTCTCTGCTGTGGCCCGGGAAGGCAGTGGAGGACGGCCCAAGTGCTTGGGCCCTGCACCCCATGGGAGACCAGGAGAAGCACCTGGCTCCTGGCTTCAGATCAGCATAGCTCTGGCCGTGGCAGCCATTTGAGGAGTGAACCAACAGACGGAAGACCTTTCTCTCTCTCTCTCTCTCTCTCTCTCTCTCTCTCTCTCTCTCTCTTTCTCTCTCTCTCACTGTCTAACTCTATCAAGTAAAAAAAAGAAATGAAGAAGAAACGAATTGTTCTTTTCTATGTAAAAACTTATATACATCTTATATATCATAGTGCAAATTGGAATAATAAAACTAATAAAAAAAACCTAAAAACAGATTATATCTGGAAGTGTGCCCAGATTAAATATTGTGTGAAAGGTGAAGTGTGGTATAAAAGGAAAATCTGAGTTTTAGTCAAGCCAAGGTTGCAATCTTGTTCTACCAATTGGTGCTTATATGCCCTGACCTAACTTCAGAACTTTAGTTTCTTTTGTAAAATGGAAAAAATCATCCTAGATGTTTATGCCTGAATTTGCATCAGTTAACTCTATATAATATATTTAGTACAGCTAAATATATATACATATATATTTTAAGATTTATTTATTTATTTGAAAGTCAGAGTTATACAGACAGAGGAGAGGCAGAGAGAGAGAGGTCTTCATCCACTGGTTCACTCCCCAATTGGCTGCAATCATCAGAGCTGCACCGATCCAAAGCCAGGAGCCAGGAGCTTCAACCAGGTCTCCCATGCAGGTGCAGGGGCCCAAGGACTTGGGCCGTCTTCTACTGCTTTCCCAGGCCATAGCAGAGAGCTGGATTGGAAGTGG
Source organism: Oryctolagus cuniculus (assembly GCF_964237555.1). Lineage (NCBI taxonomy): Eukaryota > Metazoa > Chordata > Mammalia > Lagomorpha > Leporidae > Oryctolagus > Oryctolagus cuniculus. The sequence continues at coordinate 169,200,113 of NC_091432.1, forward strand.
AGCAGCCAGGTCTCAAACTGGTGCCCATGTGGGATGCTGGCACTGCAGTCCGCAGCTTAACCCGCTATACCACAGCGCCGGCCCCAGCTAAATATATTTTTAAAGACTCATGTTTTGTGTCTTGATAAAATATATAGCTTGGTTCTAAGCAAAGAAATGCTGCATTTTTTTTTCCTTTAGGGTTCTTCCAGGAAAGAACAGAATTCAAATGTAACCTAAAAGATTAGGCTAGTGGGAACCATACATAAATCTTTAACACTTTCATTTTACCAGATGAGGAAATTGAAGTTGCAAAACTGTTAAAAACACACACACACACACACACACACACACACACACAAAACCTGTTAAATCATTTCCCTGAAGTCTCACAGAGTGTGCCAGAGATGAACCAACACTATAACTGGACTTTTCCATAGTGCAGATTCAGGCCTTGACAGGTGTTCGTTTTGTTCAATTTCTCTTGTTACCGAACAGTAAGTCTGTAGTTTCCATGTAAAAGCATAAGTTGTTGAGTACTTCTCTATGTACTTTATGCTCAGATGAAATTGGGTATGTTTGGTTTGTTTGTTTTTGTTTTCCATAGGATTGCTTGCAGCGCTCCTTTAAGGCCCAGGTTTTCTCCTGCCCTGCTTGCCGGCATGATCTGGGCCCGAATTACATCATGGTTCCCAACGAGGTTCTGCAGAATCTACTTGACCTTTTCTTCCCTGGCTACAGCAAAGGACGATGATCTGTGTACTTCTACCGTGTTGTTCTGGTGGCTTTTTGAACAATAAAGAATCTAAAATGGGTGTAGAGGGTGGAAGCAGTGATGGACCATATCTCTCCCGTTCTGAAGCAGCTAATCCTCTTCCCCAGGTAGCCATCATCTGTGTGTAGTGAGAGGCCCATTTCTCAACTGTCTTTTAAATATCGAAAGGTAGTTCCTGTCAGTAACAACTAGTTTCAATGAATAAAACGTCAGAAGCCTCAGCTCTAGTTGATATCCAAGTTATGATTTATTTTGCAACTACCTCAGGACAGAAAAGATTTGTGGGGATTTTAAAAATCATTGAATAGTTAAATGAAATTTTAGCTACACACTGCCTCCCCAATATTAGTTGTGCCTGGTTATTGTAATTTGATTTTACCGAAAAGAAGATGACACGAGTTACTTGGACTGAATGCAGCTTCTGTAGTATGCATAATTTTTTTCATGTTCTTCTTCCATTACAGTGAGTGTTTTGCAAGGACAGGTTCATTTTTTAGCCTGTTTTGTGAGCCCCATTGTGCTTTTTTCTGGTGTTTTATGCAAGTTGACTACTAATGACTAATGAGAACAATATGAATGCATTGTTGCTGCATTAGTGTCATGTGGTGTGGTTTTGCACTTAAAAGAGGTATCAGACGCTCTAGTTGTGAATGTCCATGAAAAGCCACTTCTGTACTAGTCAAACTGTTTTTAGTGAGTCTCACCAGTGATTTTACATTTACAGAGTATTGAGGGCTGTGCTGACTTTTGAGAGGATTGAAATCGCTTCATATTGTGATCCTAAATTTTATATTCACTATATTCCCTAAAGTATACCTTAATAAATATTTTATGATCAGAAAAACAGTTCCTTTTGCTTTACTTTTTACATTTGTCTGACTTCTGTGTGTTTAAGAATCAGTTATTTCCAGATGTTCTTATTGTGTATCTTTACTAAAACAGACATATTTTAATTTTTTTTGGTAATGAGAACTATAAGCACTAAGGACAAATTTTGTTTTGCTTGGTTTTTTAAAAAACATTTTATCCTACTAAATGGGGAATTTTCCAAATTAAGAATCTAATGACTGTTTTTTTTTTTCCTGTAACTTTTGTCTTATGTTCAATTTTAGCATCCTGAATGCTAATTCTTATATCCTACATGTGAGAATGTTTAAAGACTTTGTTCTGTTCTCTATACTGCTGTTATTTTCTTTGGAGAAAATGTTTAATGTGATCAACTCAGTCTTTTCACCTTTAGATTCAGATACTATATATATCTCCAACATTTAATGAATATTTTCTTTATACTCGTCACTCGTACATTTTTACGAGTATTCATTGAACCTACTGACAACTCGAAGACACAGCTATCATTAGCCCCATTTTGTGGACAAGCATCTGTGTACAGAAAGTTGAAAGTGACTTGTCAAAGGTGTACACCAGGCAAGGGCAGAGCTGATGACCTTTATTCTTTGCAGGCTTGCACCTAGGAGATGTATATCTGGCAAACTAAGTTCAGTGCTTTTTCTGCACATAGTTAAATTCAGAATCAGGTTCTAGGAAACAAAAACGGTGATTTTCTTTGAAGAACAAATTTAAATAGGACCTTCTTGGATTGAAAGTGCGTCATTAAATTGCAGCATCCACTGGGCACGCTTCTGCCTGCAGGGGAGGTAAATATCTCCCAGTTTAACTGACTCCCATGGTTATGCTGTTTACTGTCTTAATTTTGCTATAACATGGTAGACTTGGCAAGAGGGCTGATTATAGCCTAACATGTTGACAGGTGTCAAGAATGGCCTAAAACTTACTTGTGTTTTATTCTTTTTGGACTTTTTTTAAAGTCATAAAGTTTTCTTTATTCTTTTCTATTTCTAGAAAATAGGTACTTTTAGAAGATATAACCACAATATGATTGTCACACATATTTTTTTTAATTAATAATTTCTTCACATCATCGAATTAGTAAATATTCCAATTTCCATTGTCTCAAATGTCATAAATGGGTGTTTTAATTGGTTTATCTGAATCAATCTCCAAATAAAGACCTCATATTGTGATTGATCGCTATCTCTTAGGTACCTTTTTTTTTTTAAAGATTTATTTGTTTTTATTTGAAAGTCATAGTTACACAGAGAGAGAAGGAGAGGCAGAGAGAAATAGGTCTTCCATCCGCTGGTTCACGCCCCAGCGCTGATCTGGAGCCAGGAGCTTCTTCTGGGTCTCCCACATTGGTTCAGGGGCCCAAAGACTCGGGCCATCTTCTACTGCTTTCCCAGGCCATAGCAGAGAGCTGGAAGTGGAGCAGCCGCGACTCGAACCGGCACCCATATGGGATGCCAGCACTGCAGGCGGTGGCCTTACCCGCTGTGCCACAGCGCTGCCCCCTTAACTACTTTTAAATGTACACATTCCCTTATGCTTATCCTCTAAATCTTTTTTCCCCCTTTCTTCACCTTTTGCAGTTTGTGTTTTGAAATGGAATTGTTTGTTCTCAAGCATTTTTGACAGATCTAGCTGATGTCATCATGTGGTGTACGTTAACCTGTTTCTCTTTGTTTTGATTCAGATTTTATTTTCCTTCTTTTATTATTTGGCGAAAATTTCTTCTTAGGTGTTGGGATTGTCCTTTAAGAGGCACATAGTATCTGGTTATATTTTAGGTTTACTTTGAAAGGTGAGCTTTTACAACTGGAATTTATTATATTTGATAGATTACAGTGGTTACTGTTGACTGCCCATCTACATTCTTACGGGTGGAATTTTTAAAAAAAATTCTAATTAGCGTACACAGGACTCCTAGTTTTAGAACTTAGTCCCAGGTAGTATCATTCATTCAACAAATATGTGCATGCTGATAGATTTCAGGATCCAGGTAAAGTTTGTGAGGCTGGCAGTCTTTAATTATATGCCCTTAGCTCTGAACACTGATGTGACAAATTAAATAGCAGAAAGGGCCCCTACCCGTATACATACAGCTTGGGATTTCATTGCAGATCCTGCTTATAGGAGCTGGATAAAGAATGTTCTTACTGGCCCATTTTCTGCTGTTTGCTTGTGAGGGACCAAACATTTCCCCATTCTTCATAACATCCCTGATTCCAGGGGATTCAGCTTGCTGGCGTGTTCATCACCAGTTTACACTGGAAGGAGTTATCTCTGGTTGTCTACTCACTGGTCCCCATAACCAGACCTTCACAATCCCCAAAGGAAATGCCATTTAGTAATCGAACTTAATCCAGTCCTATATAGGAAAAAAAAATTAAGTATCCGTCACTGGACACAAGAAATGAAGAGAAACTTGGAGGGACCAAGTAGGCAGACAAAATAACTTACAAAAAAAATTGAATGAAAGAATATGGAGTTTTACAACTATATATTTAAGTATAAAATTGTGTTGTACTGATACAGTAAAAACAACCTGCTGTATGAATAATAATTTGTGATTAAAATTCTTGGAACTAAACATTTTTAAAATGCAACAGACAAAACAGAATGGGCACTGCCAAAATTTTAATGTATTGCCAAGAAATTCATTATACAATTGTATGTTCTTTCCAGCAGTATGTGAAAGTTCAAATTGCCCCACAACCTTCCTAACAATGATTTTATCACTTTTTAAGTGATGAACATTTTAGAGAGTAGTATTTTCTGTAGATGCAAGAGTAGATTGAATATTTGCTGACAGAGGAGTGGATTGTGGAAGTCCTTCGTATTGAGGTATTTGTGCCTCTGTAGTGCACGTTACGACTATACTTCCTAGCCTTGTTGCCCTCATGGGCAGGGCTACATGACCAGTTGTGAGTGGAAAAGCTGTATACCACTGTCTTCCAGAGTTTTTTTTCCCCTTCTGTGGAGACCAGTAACATCTATCTATCTGCCTGGATCCCAGAATACAATTGATAGAACAGAATCCCCAGTGAGCTTCTGGTATGTATACAACAGTAGTGAGAAATAAATCTTCAAACTTCTGGGGTTTCTGAGTTAGCAGCAAAGTATGTGCTAGCAAATCGTGACTGACAGAAGCTCTTATAACTTCTTCAGCCTACCAGCAGATACAGAGTTGAGTTAATTGGTCTTTTTCTTTTATACCTATAACTACCAGTCTTTTTTTTTTTTAAAGAGTTATGTATTTATTTGAAAGTGAGAGTACACACAGAGAGAAGGAGAAGCAGAGAAAGAGGTCTTCCATCTGCTGGTTCACTCCCCAGATGGCCGCAACAGCCGGAGCTGTGCCAATCAAGAGCCGGGAGCTTCTTCCAAGTCTCCCACGCGGGTGCAGGGACCTAAGGACTTGAGCCATCTTCTACTGCTTTCCCAGGCCACAGCAGAGAGCTGGATCAGGAGTGGAACAGCAAGGACTGGAACCAGTGCCCATATGGGATGCGTGCACTGCAGGCAGTGGCTATACCTGCCACGCCATAGCACCAGCCCCACTTCCATTCTTTTTTTTTTTTTTTTGACAGGCAGAGTGGACAGTGAGAGAGAGAGAGACAGAGAGAAAGGTCTTTCTTTGCCGTTGGTTCACCCTCCGATGGCCGGCGCGCTGCAGCTGGCACACCACGCTGATCTGATGGCAGGAGCCAGGTACTGCTCCTGGTCTCCCATGGGGTGCAGGGCCCAAGGACTTGGGCCTTCCTCCACTGCACTCCCTGGCCACAGCAGAGAGCTGGCCTGGAAGAGGGGCAGCCGGGCCACTTCCATTCTTTTAAAATGAATTCTTTAATAGGAGTCCAAGTCAGTTGTCTATGAGCTATGGATAAATTGTTTGATAGTGTAGTAGGCAACTTCTAAAGATGTTCTCCAGTGATCCTTACATCCTGGCCTTCCTGCCCTGGTATAATCTCCCCATGAGTGTGGCCTGGATTTGTAGATTCCCTTGTAATGAATAAACAGCAGAAGTAATGGGATGTGATTTCCTGGCCTTGGCTATGAAAACACTGTAGTTTCCAGTTCTACCCTGTTTCCATGTAAGGCAGGGGTGGAAAGTGACCAGCCCACAGGCCATAGAAAGCCTTCGAAAACATTTGTTCTTGCTCAGCTAAGGCACTGCAGGCAAAACTTGAAATTCTATGAATCTATAGCAGACTAATTTTTGAGTAGGTAATTTGGTATGGCCTGCAGATGTTGTCCTAAATATCTAAATAGCCCTTGGCCAAAAAAAAAGGGGGGGTCCCCTGAAGGGAAGCCATCTGCTATGTTGGGAGCTGCCACATGAACAGAAACATGTGGCAAGTAACATGTCTCCAGTCAAACCCCAGCTTGGTCCAGAAACCACGGGAGTGAGCTTGCAAGCAGATTCTCCCCTAGTGGAGTCTTGAAACGACTTCAGCCCGTAACTGCAATCCCAGGAGAGATCCTCAGCTGCTCAGACCCAGCCAAGTCACTCTGGAATTCCTGACTCACAAAAAGTGAGGGAATGAATATTGTTTTAGCTCATTAAGCTTTGAGATAGGTTGTTATGCAGCAAAAGATGACACATATATATAGGGGGGCCCTAAGTTCCAGTTTGCCCAGGTCAGAAAAAGTTTGTACTTGTTGCCCCAAAATGGTTCTGACTACCATTCACTTTTCCTCTTTAAAGAGCCACAGGCTAAGATCACTGTATTGAGACTCAGTTGAGATCTTCTATGACATAGGTTTTTTTAAGGGCAGAGAGAAGGAGGTCCCGCATCTGCTGGTTTACTTCACAAATGCCCACATCACTGGGGCTGGACCTGGCTGAAGCAAGGATGCGGAAACTCTATTCAGGTCTCCCACGTGATGGCAGGAACCCAATACTTGAGCCATCAGCTGGTGCCCTGAAGGTGTGTTAGTAGGAAGCTGGTTTAGAAGCAGAGGTAGGACTTGATCCTAGGCAGTTTTTTATGGGATGCAAGCATCCTAAGAGGCAGATTAATCTGTTGTACCGTAATGCCTGCACCTAAAATATCCTTTAATTACCATAGCCAATGATTGTTTTAGCTTACTGATATTTTCTCAAGGAGAAGTAATACTGGTGGAAAATACAGAAATTCCTTGGACATTTTGCCTGGAAATCCTTTATGTCCAAGTAGCTTCTAACTAGATCTCTGGCAGATTTCTACATGGCAGGTGAAACTTTTGACATACCCTTCTACCTTTGATTCTGTTGGTCTGGAAGACTATGAACTAGATTTCTCACATACTTTAGAATTAGGATATTCTTGGTTGCTGCCAGGTTAAGAAATTAAGTAAAATTTGCACGAGTTTTAGGCTTCTAGGCACCTACCAAAAAGCAATTGTCCTGTCCTCCCTCCCCAAACAAAGTATGTTCTCATTTGGGTTACGGGTTTTTGTAAGCAAGTGTCACAAGTGATTTTACAAAATCCATAAGCCCTAATAAAATACTTCATTTGGATAAAGTGCAGTCCCCCAAATTTACATTAAAAATTTAGCTTTTTATTCTAAAGTAATTAAAAACTCACAAGAAGCTACAGAAGTAATAGAGAATTCTTGGGTTCTTTTCATTTGGCTTCCCCCAAGATAGCGTCTTGTGTAATTATACTAAGTTGACCAAACCTGGAAATTGATACTAGTACAATAATATTAACTAAATTATAGATCTTGTGCAGAGTTCACCAGGTTTTTTTTTTTAAGATTTATTTATTATTTGAAATGCAATTTCAAATTACAATTACAGAGGCAGAGGCAGAGAGATCAGTTGGCTGCAATGGCCGGAGCTGTGCTGATCCGAAACCAGGAGCCAGGAGCTTCTGGGTCTCCCACGCGGGTGCAGGGGCCCAAGGACTTGGGCCATCTTCTACTGCTTTCCCAGGTCATAGCAGAGAATTGGATCAGAAGAGGAGCAGCCAGGACTCGAACTGGTGCCCATATGGGATGCCAGCACTGCAGGTGGTGGCTTTACCCACTATGTCATAGCAGCAACCCCAAAAAAGATTCCTATACTTCTTTAGAGAAACGCTCTCCCTGACCTTAACCCTGTGGATCATCACTAAGGTGTTCATTTCAGAAATGACATATGTATGGAATTGTACAGAATCTTTTTGAGATTGCCTTTTTTCTCACATTGTGATAACATTGACATTCATCTGAGTTATTGCATATATCGGACAGTTTCATTCACGGGCGGTTGTGGTGCCGCAGTGGGTTAGATGACTGCTTGGGATGCCTGCCTCCCACGCTGGAGTGCTGGTCAGGTCCTGGCACCCGCACTTCCAGTCCAGCTTCCTCTGATGCATCTTTGGAGGTAGCAGATGATGGCTCAAGTGCTTGGGCCCTTAGTACCCATGTAGGAAACCTGTATGGAATTCAGGCTCCTGGCTTTGGCCCAGCCCAGCCCAGCCCTGGCTATCATGAGCACTTGGGGAGTGAACCAGGAGAGGAAAGGTTGGTCTCGATCTCTCTCTCTCTCGCTCACTTTCTCTTTCAAGTAGATGAAAATAAATATTTTTAAAAAGTAGTTTCATTCATTTTTATTGCTGAATAGTGTTCCAGATTGTTCATCCATTCATCTAGTGAAGGATTTTGTACTATTTTTAGATTTTGCCCGTCATAAATAAAGCTGATGAATATTCATGTACAGATTGTTGTGTTGACATAAGTGTCATTAACATAAATTTTTATTTCTCAGTGGCATAAATCTGGTTTGTGTGATAAATGCAAGTTTAGCTTTATAAGAAACTGCCATACTGTCTCCCACAGTGGCTATACCATTTTACATGCCTATCAGACATGCATGAGATCCAATTGCTCCACGTTCTTGCCAGCACTCAGTATTGCATTTCTGTTTTAGTCATTCTAATAGGTGTGTGGTCATATCTCATGGCTTTGTTTTTGCATTTCTCTAGTATGTAATAATCATTTTTCCATGTGTTTGTTATCCTTTATATCCATGAAGTGACTGAATCTTTCTTTGAGAGGCAGAGAGATACATAGAAAGCTCTCATTTGCTAGTTGACTCCCTAAATACCCACAAGGGCCAGGGGTGGGCCAAGGCCAAGGCCAAAGCCAGAAGCCAAGAACTCCATCTATGTCTTCCACATGGGTGGCAGGAACCCAATCATTGGAGCCAATACGCCAATACGCTGCAGGAAACTGGGGTCAGGAGTCAGAGGCAGGCATCAAACTAAAACACTCCAATATGGGCATCTTAACCATCAGCCAAAATGCCTACCCATGAGTCACTTCCTAATTGAATTGTTTCCTACTGTTGAGTTTAGAGCCCTTTACGTATTCTGAATACTAGTTTTGTGTTGTTTTTTTTTTTTTTTTGCCAGATATGTGGTTTTATTCTGTGTTTTCATCCTTTTAACAGGGTGCTTCACAAAGAAAATGTTTCGAATTTTAATGAAAGTTTGATCTTCATTTTTTATTTCATGGATCATGCTTGTGGTACCAAATAAATTTTTTTAAATTTGAGGGGAAAGAATAGTTTTTATATAAACTCAGATATTTTTCCCTTTTCATTGCTGTTTCCAAATTTGATTTTTCTGGTTTCTATTACTTCCTTTGCACCTAAATAGGATTCTGGATTGTGTAATTATATTAAGGTCTCTTCTTTCAGAATTCGAAAATGTCCTTCCATTTTCTTCAGGCTTCCATGATCTTGATAAGAAATCTGTTACTCATACTGTTCTTCCCCGTGTAACAGGTTAAGCTGCTGCCTGTAATGCGGCATCCCATGTGGGCACCAGTTCAAGTCCTGGCTGCTCCACTTCTGATCCAGCTCCCTGCGGATGCACCTGGAAAGCAGCAGAAGGTGACCCAAGTGCTTGGGCCGCTGCACCCATATGGGAGATCCGGATGAAGCTCCTGGCTTTGGCCTAGCCCAGCCCCAACTGTTGCAGCCATTTGGAGAGTGAACCAGCAGACAGAAGATCTCTGTCTCTCCCTGTCTCGCTGTAACTCTGAGTTTCAAAATAAATAAATCTTAAAAAATTTTTTCTTCATCTTTAACTCTCAGAAACATGATTATGGTGTCTCTGAGAATATTAGTTTCTTTGGGTTTACCCAGTTTGGGGTTAACTGTGTCTCCTTGAATTTAGCCTGGTGTCTTAAGTCAGGTTTGGGAAGTTTCCAGCCGTTAGTTCTTCAAATATGGTTTCAGTTCTCCACTGTGTCTCCTCTTTTCCTGGGATTTCAGTGACATGAATATTAGAGCTTTCATTATTGTTCTATAAGTCTCTTGAGATTTTACTTATTTTTATTCAATTTATATTCTTGTGTTGAGATTGGATAATGGATAAGGGCTGCTATTCACTGCTTATTTTGTCTGTCAGCTGCATTCTTCCTTGACTCCATGTAGGGAGTGTTTGTTGTTGTTGTTGTTTTGGTTTTTTTAGCTTAGATTGTTTGTTGGTTTGTTTTCTAAAATTTCCATGTGGCTCTTTATAGCACTGATCCAAGATGAAAGTGTCCTGGTTCTTGACATTATTAGTAGTTTTACGTTGTGTCCTAGATACTTTCAGCATTATGAGACTCGAGCTCCTTAAATCCTGTTTATAAGGAGATAAAACTGTCTAGATCCTGAATGTGTATCCCGGCCCATTTCTGTAGGGTATGCTTTCATTTCACTTTAGTTGTCAAAGCCTTTGCAGTGCTCTTCTAGTTGGCCCTATTTGGATGTGACCCGGAACCCATCTGAAACCTGAACAGTGATAGTCAGAGAAGGCTGACTTGATTATAGTCAGTGTCATGCAGGAGTAGCCCAGAATGTCCGCACAGTAGAGCCCTTTGGTAAGCTCCCTTCTCTCTGATCCTCCCTCAACCTCCAGTTGCTTTATGCAGGCTGCTGCCTCTTTGTAGCTGGTCACCCAGTGCAAGGAAGGGATAGTCTACAAGGGCCGAACTTATAATCTCTGTTCAACACAGTGATGGGGGTTGAGGGGCTTTTTCCTATGGTGTTCACTGTAAGTAGGGTGAGTATAATAAAATGTGTTTTTTCTTCCCTTCTGCAGGGCCAGTCTTCACATTCTTTGGCCTGTATGAGTGCAGACTTTCTTTTCTGTCTGCATCCTTGATGATTTGAGGTTTTAGTTTTCCCTCGTAACCAAGCCAAAAGAAGGCCAAAAGAAAAAAAAAATAAAACAAGAAGCTTACTACCAGGTTATTCCTCACATCCCGAAGTGCCTACTAGCCAGGTAGCCAGATCACCATCTCTCTACCTTTCAGAGGTTTTTGATAGTTGCTTTATGTATTTCATCCAGGATTCTTTTTTATTTTGTTTTGTTTTGTTTGAAAGACAGGAGAGAGAGAGAGGGAGAGGGAGAGGGAGAGGGAGAGGGAGGGAGGGAGGGAGGGAGGGAGGGAGGGAGAATGAGAGGAGAGGAGAGAGAGAGCTTCATCCACTGGTTACTCCCCAAATTGCTGCAACAGCAAGGTTTGGCCAAGCTTAAACAAGGATCCGGGAGCTTCATCTGAGTCTCCCACTTGGGTGCGGGAACAAGCACTTGGGCGTCTTCACTGCTTTCCCAGGCACATTAGGAGGGGGCAGGATCAGAAGTGAAGCAGCCAGGACTTGAACCATCTTCCATATGGGATGCAGGCATTGCAGGTGGTGGCTTAACCCATTAAGCCGTAACACTGGCCCCTCACCCAGGATTTTTATTTATAATCAGTGGAAGGAATATACTTGCTCCATCTTGTGTAGAAACTGAAGTCCCAAAAACAACCTTTCAAAAAACAGGCTTCTGAATTGAAGGAGTCAAAGCATTTAACCATAAAGGAACTATTTGAGAGCAAACTAACACTTATTAAACACTTGTGTTTCTTAAACATTCCAATAACATAGCAAAGAAGGTGATTCCTTTTAACCTCTATGCCGTGCTCTACATCTGTAGAGGTTTTTGATTTTAGAATATGGAATGTAAAAAGAATGCTGTAGCAGATACCTTGCATACAGACTTTCCAGTATTGCTTTTTGTCAATATATTTTTTCTTAAATAAAAGAACAAAATAATAAAAATGAAGCTGATAAACGTTCAGTCACCCTTCCTATTCCCCTTTGTGCCCAAGAAATTGTGAATTTAATGATGCCTTTTCTATTTTTTATACTTATGTATAGGATAAGGATATATATAGATATCCATAAATAAATGCATTTTGGTTGTTACAGTGAATATTTATACAAATTGCATATGTAACTGAACTTGTTTTTCCATTCAACTTTATGTTTTAGGATAGTCTTTTTTTTTTTTTTAAGGATTTATTTTTTATTTGAAAGGCAGAGTTACAGAGAGGCAGAGGTAGAGAGAATCTTCCATCTGCTGGTTCACTCCCCAAATGGCTGCAACGGCTGGAGCTGCGCTGATCTGAAGCCAGGAGCCAGGAGCTTCCTCTGGGTCTCCCATACAGATGCAGGGGCCCAAGGACTTGGGCCTTCTTTTACTGCTTTCCCAGACCGTAAGCAGAGAGCTGGATCAGAAGTGGAACAGCTGAGACCCGAGCTAGCACCCATATGGGATGCCAGTACTGCAGGCAGCAGCTTTACCTGCTATGCCACAGCGCTGGCCCCTTGTCTTCTTTTTTAATAGGTAAATTTGGTCTTTACACTTGATAAGTATCATCCTGTTTGTACTTCCCTCTAAATTACATTTTCTGATCTATTTTCCACGTTCAGCTTAGGTATTTTATTTATAACCTATGTTTAAGAAGCTAAGTTACTACTGGAATGTGACTTAGCTGACTGGCTGACATGCTCTGTTTCTTTGTCTTGCTGAATATTTCAAGATGTTTTTCTACCACTGGACCTTTCAGTGATGGTTTATGATCAGGAAACTTTCTTAATCTTCGCAGGTCTAAAATGTCTTTATTTTTTACACTCATTTTAGAAGGATAAATTATCTGGGTTTAAAATTCTGTGTGCTTATTTTCCTTACTTCAACATCTTGTAGATAGTCCATTGTACTCTGGAAACTTATGTTGCTTTAAAAAAAAAAATGGATGTCAGTTTGATTATCTTCGAAGGAGATGTGTGTTCTACTGGCTTCTGAATTTCACCAAGATGTACCTGTGTATGTATGTATTTGTTTCTTCTTTTGGGACGCATTATACACTGTTAAGCTGGAACTACGTACCTTCCATTCTCAAAATGTTTCATTCTTTTTAAATACTGATCCTCTCCCATCTTTCTCTCCTTCTTCTGCACTTTTCAGTCTGCCCTCCACAACTTTACATCCGTCCAGCCTCATGACTGGTGACTTCCTCACACCATTGTTCTAATTCATTACCTTTGTCATTAACTGAGTATAATCCACTGTGTAACCCATCTGTATAAGTTCTTTTGTTTCAAGGACTATTTTATTCTATGTTTGTTTTCAAATTTATCTGTTCTTATTTCATAATCTTGTTTTCAGTTACGGGTTTTAGTTCTTCCATTATCTCTTTGAGCATGTAAACATACTCATTTTATGTCTGTTTACTCTGTCATTTCTGTCTCCCTACGAAAGAATTTTTCCATTTGTTGCTGTTTAATGTGGAATTTCATTATGCTTTAGAAATTTGTATTTGTGATCTCATCTTCTGTAGGAATTTTCTTCTAATTTTGTTTTTGGCTTGGTTGTGGACACAGTGCCCCCTTTGGAGAAAGTTTTAGATCGTTTCTACTGGGTCCCTGTATGGTTCCCTGAAATTGAACCAATGTTCTTTTGCTGAATGGGACTCCGTCACCAGGCAAATAGTAGGACTTGGCTCCTGCATTCACATATTGTATCCCTGGGCTAGTAGATACTGATTTTCAGTCCTTCTATTGGAACAGGGCTTTCCTCATTCTACATATATCCATTTCAGTTCCTACTGTCCAGTGACTACAGTCAGTTTCTAATCTCCACTCCCTGACGTCACTGAACCACCAGCCGTCCGGTGCGGAGGTGCACACAGTCCAGGTACCTGCACTGCCCACACTGTCTGACCTTCCGTGCTTTGCTGGAGGTTTGCTAGTCTTCCCTCAGAAACGGTGTGTTGTTAGTGTTACCCACTGTTCTCCCATTCTGTGTTTAGTTGTCATAAGTATTACATCAGACAATATTATAATTTTTTGTTTTAGTGGTCTTGTTTAAAGAATTTAAGAAGCAAGACAGTTGGTTATATGTACCCAGATATTTACAAATTTATTTATTCTTGTGGTTCATTTATTCCTGAAATCTTAAATTTCCCTCTCATCATTTCTTGTTCTTCAGGAAACTGTTTTTAAATGAGGGAAAAAGGATTATTTCAATAGCATGTTCGTGTCTTTGGAGCAGGAATATGAATAGATCCCACATCTGTTCAGTGTGTATCAAACAAGAAGTGCTGCTGGTATTTTTTGTACATTATTTCACTTAGTACTCACACTTCGCCTGAGAGCTAAGTGGCCTTATCTCCATTTTACAGACGATGAAACAGCTTTAGGAATTAGTTACTTTAAATAACAGCTAGTTAGCAGTAGGTCTAGAATTAAAACTCAGGGTTAGAAACTTTACACGACTTTTTTTGCTTTGCTATGTTGTTTATTGACTCAAGTATTAAACAATTTTAAAGGGGCTGGCACTGTAGCACACTAGGTTAATCCTCCACCTGTGGCATCCATATGGGCGCTGGTTCTAGTCCCGGCTGCTCCTCTTCCTATCCAGCTCTCTGCTGTGGCCTGGGAAAACAGTAGAAGATGGCCCAAGTCCCTGGGCCCCTGCAAACGCATGGGAGACCTGGAAGAAGCTCCTGGCTTCGGATCGGCGCAGCTCTGGCCACTGCAGCCATTTGGGGAGTGAACCAGTGGACAGAAGACCTTTCTCTCTGTCTCTCCCTCTCACTGTCTGTAACTCTGCCTGTCAAAATCCTTAAAAAAATTTTTTTAGAATATGTTTGAGAGGCAGAAAGAGGAAGGGACAGAGAAAGTCCCCCTTCGCTGGCTTACTACCACAATACCTGCAACAGCCAGGGCTGGGTTGGGACAGAAACCTGGAGCTGGGAACTCAATCCAGGTCTCTTCATGTGGGTGGCAGGAATCCAGTTGAGCCACTACTATTGCCTCAGGGCTGCATTAGCAGGAAGCTGGAGTCCAGATCCAGAAGTTGAACTTTTTTGTACTCTGATGTGGGAGGTGGGTGTGTTAACTGCTAGGCTAAATGTCCACCCAAGTATTTGTTTTTAGTTCATTTTATATCCTTTCAATTTTGATAACCAGGTTTGGACACTATTCCAAAGAAAACTAATGAAGCTTAACTAAATTTTGCCTAAAAGTGCCTGACAGTAATTGTTGCACGATCCCATTTTTTTTCAAGAGACATGAGATTTTTATACAAAAAAGTGTTTACAAAACATGTGCCACAAAAGCTAAATTAGGGGCTATTATGGCATAACAGGTTAAAGCTGCTTCCTGTAATGGCAGCATCCCATATGGTTGCCAGTTTGAGTCCCAGCTGATCTATTTCTGACCCAGCTCCTTTCAAGTGGCCTGGGAAAGCACGGGAAGATGGTTCAAGTCCTTGGGCCCCTGCACCCATGTGGAAGACGCAGATGAAGCTCTTCCCTCCCAGCTTGGGCCTAGCCATTCTGGCTATTTGGGAATGAACCAGCGGATGGAAGCTCTCTCTCTAACTCTAACTCTCTAACTCTCTCTCTAACTGCCTCTCAAATAAATAAAATACATCTTTTTAAAAATGACATTCTCCTTTCTAATTTTCATTGTTTTTATTTTTCCTTAAAACAACGCTATTTGTTGGCACAGTGTGCTGATGGCTTCAAAGAACAACCCAGTGTGCTCTGCACCTTGTCAAGGGAGAGCTTTTTTGATTCTCCCACATTTCATCATTAAGGCAATTTTTTCTTTTCTGGAAGAGTATGCATTCATTGCTTGCTTCCTGGATTTGTTTAAACCTTCCTCTCCCTCCCCCAGATGCAGCCTAGACAACAGAATCACACTGTAATCTCAGGGCCCAAGGGGCAGGTCAGGGGCATCAGGGTGGTTGAGACCTGGGCCAGGGAGCCGCCAGGCTGCTGAGTCCTTAGGCTCTGGACCCTGTGCGTGTATCTTTTAGTCTTCTTCTTTTTTTTTTTTTTTTTTTTTTTTCATACTATAAAATCCTAACCTTCCTTCCTAACTACAAATCGTTTCTAGGAAATACTGAAATTGTTTAAGGACTTTCGTTCAGCCTCTCTTCCTAGAACTCTGTCGCTCAGTAGCATTAGACTTCAGGTTGACAATACTTACCTGAACAGCAGACACTGTCCCAAGCGAAAGGCCATATTTTAGACAAGATATTGAAATAATAGCTAGTTCTCTACTTGTACCTTCCCGAGTGGCTGGCACCACACACTGCTGTTGCTCCTTTGCTGTCTCCCAAGTTTTTATAGCCTACCCGGTTGTCTCCTTCCATACAAAGTATTGTCCTCATTGTCTTCTGAAATGTATTGGAAGTAGCTTATTTTAACCAGTGAAACATCTAGATTTTCTGTTTTGAGCAGCTTTACTATTCATTTGTAGTTCATGTTGTATAAAAAGTCTTAAATACAAGCAAATTACACCCTCCCCCCCATCCTTTATGCCACACTTTTGAAGAAAGAGTCTGCATTGACTTCTCCTTTGGCTGCTTGCTCCTTTGCAACAAGTAGCAGTTTTGGATCCAGTTCTTTGTGGCAGCACCATTGAGGGAAAGTCTGCATTTTTTAGGAACACTGACCTCAATCCTGGTGCTGTTGGATTCCACCCTGGTTTCTGGGAATTTATGACTATTATTTAAAGCACTAAAGTCTTGAGTCTCACCAAATTTTTGTTTTCTTCAAATGATCTTCAGAAACACGTTTGTAATAAATTTAAAACACCGTACACAGAACTAAAAAATAGTTTTACTAGTGAGCTTAAAGTATAGTGCAACAAAAATAGATCAAAAGCAACACATTTCTCTTGCATTATTATTTTTTTTTTTTTTGACAGGCAGAGTAGACAGTGAGAGAGAGAGAGACAGAGAAAAAGGTCTTCCTTTTTCCGTTGGTTCACCCCTCAATGGCTGCTCCAGCAGGCGTGCTGCGGCTGGTGCACTGCACCGATCTGAAGCCAGGAGCCAGATGCTTCTCCTGGTCTCCCATGGGGTGCAGAGCCCAAGCACCTGGGCCATCCTCCACTGCACTCCCTGGCCACAGCAGAGAGCTGGACTGGAAGAGGGGCAACCGGGACAGAATCCAGTGCCCCGACTGGGACTAGAACCCGGGGTGCCGGCGCCGCAGGCAGAGGATTAGCCTAGTGAGCCACGGCGCCAGCTCTCTTGCATTATTTCTAAAATCCCTAGACCTTGTAGAATAGTTGTTCTTTTTTCATTTGAGTTCTATAAGAAAACAATCTGTAGGGGCTAGCATTGTGGCATAGCAGGTTAAGCTGCTGCCTACAACATGAGCATCCCATATGGTCACTAGTTCAAGTCCCCACTGCTCCACTTCTGATCCAGCCCCCTGCAAACAGCCTGGGAAAAGCAGTAGAAGATGGCCCAAATACTTGGGCCCCTGCACCCATGTGGGAGACCTGGAAGAATCTCCTGGCTCCTGTCTTCAGCGTGGCCCAGCTCTGGAGAGTGAACCAATGGATGGGAGATCTCTCTCTCTCTAACTCTGACTTTCAGATAAATAGTACAATTTAAAAAAGGAAAATAATTTGTAGTTGATTTTTTCACAGACTATTGCAAAATTTTTGAGTTCAGAGGAAATTCAGGCAATCAGACTTGCATTTTAGAAGTTAATTTAAAAGAAAGCCATGATCTTTGACTTGACGTAGATTGAAATGAAATTATCTTGTTTTTATGAATATTCCCCAAAGGAACAGTGATACAGAATGGGGTGAGTTACCAGGCTAGCCTCTTAAGGCTCACTGCTTTTATGGAAAACTTGTCAATTCTAGGCACCAGAGAATTCTGTGTCCCACACTGACTGCATTTTCCAAAGAAACAGCAGCAGGGGTGACTGGATAGCAGAGTTACAACTTCTGTATTATGCGGGGCATCCCCAATCCACAGGGAGCTGCAGTATGGAAGGTGGACAGGGGAAATGGGCAAAGCTCCAAATGGAAGGAACAATGTGTCTGAAGGCTGGGAAGTGAGAGCTCAGCAAAGCGGAGCGACAGCTGGGAGACTCCCTTGGACCAGAGACGCGATAGGGAGCACAGAGAGGCGAGATGGAGTGTTCCATGGGGCAAGGGATGAAAACCACATATTGTGACAGAAGGGAGGAAAAGGGAGCAGAAAGGGGTGACAAATCACACATCATACATATATCAAGGCGCCTGGCCACACCCATAGCAAGTAATGGATGAGTGGACACTCCAGCTCCTCTGTCTCCCATCCTGGGTTACTCATGATCCTGGGATGTTGTGAATATCCCTGCCCTGCTGGCTGCTGCTATCTGGCCTCACAGATATTCTAACCCTTGGATGTACACTCCCTTGCCTCCCATTCCCCTGTTTCTCACCTCAGATTTGGATTCCCAAATGATCCCTTCAGTTAACAATCTTCTTTTCCTGATTGGTTTAGTGGGTGAGGTGGGAGCTGTGACTCACTGCTGGCAAGAGTGAGATTAGCAGGGCTGGCACTGTGGCAGAGCAGGTAAAGCCATCACCTGCAGTGCCAGCATTCCATATGGGTGCCAGTTCAAGTCCCGGCTGCTCCACTTCCGATCCAGCTCCTTGCAATTCCTGGGGAAGCAGTGGAAGATGGTCCAAGTCCTTGGGCTCCTGCACCCGCATGGGAGACCCGGAAGAAGCTCCTGGCTTTGGATCCCCACAGCTCTGGCCGTTGCGGCCATCTAGGGAGTGAACCATCGGATGGAAGACCTCTCTGTCTGTCTCTGCCTCTGCCTCTCTGTAACTCTTTCAAATCTTTCAAAAAAAAAAAAAAAAAAAGTGAAATTAGCCTATTAGAACATGAGGCTGAAATGCCAGCCATCAGTCTGGAACTAGTTATAACAATTTCAGCCAAAACCAGGTAAAAGGGTTCTTTCTCAAAATGGTAACATCTGCATAAAACATGCGAGGTTGACTAAGTTCAGCCTCCCAGAACCCATCCCTTAAATGCACGGAATTCTGGACAAAGAAAACTAAGAAGAAGATTTTAAGTTTCTGCCTTTTTAGAAAGAGCAAGCTTCCATCTGCCAGGGCTGGACCACGGTCAAAGCCAGGAGCCAGGAACTCAGTCCAGGTCTCCCCCATAGGTGGCAAAGAACCAACTACTTAAGCCATCATCTGCAGCCTCCCAAAGTCCACACTAGCAGGAAGCTGGAAATCAAACCCAGGTACTTCAGTGTGGGATGCAGGCATCTTAAAGTTCAGCTAAACACCCACGCCTGAGAGGCGATTGATGTATCTGAGGGAAACCAGACTTACCAAGACAAAATTGGAACCTCACATCCGATAAAGGATTTAGGTGCCACTTTTGGGTGTAGTAAACCATTTGAGAAAGCAGTTTAGAGGCTGAAATGTTGGCACTTTTTTTTTTTTTTTTTTTTTTTTGACAGGCAGAGTGGACAGTGAGAGAGAGAAAGGTCTTCCTTTTGCCATTGGTTCACCCTTCAATGGCTGCTGTGGCCAGCGCATCGCGCTGATCCAAAACCAGGAGCCAGGTGCTTCTCCTGGTCTCCCATGGGATGCAGGGCCCAAGCACTTGGGCCATCCTCCACTGCACTCCCAGGCCACAGCAGAGAGCTACACTGGAAGAGGAGCAACCGGGACAGAATCCGGTGCTCAACAGGGACTAGAACCCGGTGTGCCAGCGCCACAGGCAGAGGATTAGCCTATTGAGCTGCAGCGCCGGCCCTAAATGTTGGCACTTTTAATGGTTCATGGGAGTCAGGGACAGAACTCTGGATCAGACATTGGCTCGGGTCAGATATTTTTCCTTGAGCATATAGGTTTCTGACCTATGCTAGGCTCTTATTCTAAAGGGCTCAAGGCGAAGATTGCTCTAGGAGTAGCCTGGGTACTAGAGCCCAGGGCTGACAGGTGGCAGAGGGGATGCCATATTCATAGGGTGTATGTGTGTCCACCCAGAGTCTTCTTGGTCTTTACAACTCTGTTCGACACATATGTTCTGCACAACACTAAATGAACTTAATGCCACTGTATTACACACCTAAAAATGGTTATAGTACTAAATTTTATATTATGTGAACTTTACCATAATAAAACTTTTTTTTTTTTTTTTGACAGGCAGAGTGGACAGTGAGAAGAGAGACAGAGAGAAAGGTCTTCCTTTTGCCATTGGTTCACCCTCCAATGGCTGCCACGGCTGGCGTGCTGCGGCCGGCGCACCGCGCTGATCCGAAGGCAGGAACCAGGTGCTTCTCCCTGGTCTCCCATGGGGTGCAGAGCCCAAGCACTTGGGCCATCTTCCACTGCACTCCCTGGTCATAGCAGAGAGCTGGCCTGGAAGAGGGGCAACCGGGACAGAATCCGGCACCCCGACCGGGACTAGAACCCAGTGTGCCGGTGCTGCAAGGCGGAGGATTAACCTAGTGAGCCGCAGCGCCAGCCAAAACATTTCTTAAATTGGGAACACAATCTACCCATTCTGTCCAGAGGCCCCATCTTCATTGCCTTGCATTCTATACATAACTTCAACAGAACTGCTCACAGCCAACACTGGAAATACTGGTTTCATGACATTGTGCCTCCCTGAGATAAGTGATCATTCCTTTGTTCATTCAACTCATATTGCTTTTTATGTGCTGAACACACACTATGTGGGAGGCCTGGCCTAGCACTAGGAATGCAACAGTGAGATATAGTCTCTTCTCTCAGGGAATGCAGTATAAGTAAGGTAAAGAGATAAAAACTGGCCGGCGCCGCGGCTCAATAGGTTAATCCTCCACCTAGCGGCGCTGGCACACGGGGTTCTAGTCCCGGTCGGGGCGCCGGATTCTGTCCCGGTTGCCCCTCTTCCAGGCCAGCTCTCTGCTGTGGCCAGGGAGTGCAGTGGAGGATGGCCCAAGTGCTTGGGCCCTGCACCCCATGGGAGACCAGGAGAAGCACCTGGCTCCTGCCATCGGATCAGGCGGTGCGCCAGCCGCAGCGCGTCAGCAGCGGCGGCCATTGGAGGGTGAACCAATGGCAAAGGAAGACCTTTCTCTCTGTCTCTCTGTCACTGTCCACTCTGCCTGTCAAAAATAAAAAAATAAAATAAAATAAAATAAAGAGACAAAAACTTAGTACGTAGTAAAAACAATTACACATTGTGCTAAAGATATGGGAGGGAATAGACTAAGTGTCGAGAGAAAATAACAGAGTGCCTATTTTCATGGAGAGAGGTAAAGAAGACATTTTTGAGATGTTGAGTCAAGATGAATGTGCAAGAGCCAGCCAGCAAAGGTGGCAGAGAGAGGGCTCCAAAGGGAGGAGAGCCTGGCAAATGGTTATACATTGACTCTTAATCACCTGCCTGTGCTTCTGATGCATTATGGGGTCAAGCAGTGACCAGCTATCACCTCAACTACAAATACTTGGATAAAGAAAGGGGAAATTGCTGATCAGTTCAAGCAGTTTATTTTCATGTGCATGTCCTTAATGAGGAAGGCTGCTCTGAGCAGATGGCTGCCCGCTCGCCTGATGCAAGGCTTGGGCTAAGGAAAGGCACACATTCTGGGTTTGCCGTCCCAAGGCAGAGCAGCACCTGTTGTGGCCAATAGGCCCTGGAACAGGTCAGCCTATGTTCCAGTTCCAACTGGACCGTATGCAGAGAATTCAACAGAGCACTCAGTCCTTACGTCTAGCTCTCTTGCAAAAAGCCCCATGATGCTCAGGGATATTTGCTGGAGCAAGCTGCCAGGAAAGGAACTAAGTAGGCAGGAGGTGAGCTAGCGCTCAGTGACCACCAGGTGAGGACATCTGAAGCACTTGCTATTTCTGGGGCAGGTTATTTTTGGCCAGAGTGCTGGTCCCCTACCCTGAACCCATTCTTCCCCTTTTTAAAGTTAACAGACTCTGGATATTGTTCTAGCCAATATCATGCCCAGGTAAGAGACCTCCACATACCCTCTTGCAGCTAGGAGTAGCAACTTCAACCAATTCTGGCCAGCTGAACATAAGCAGGAGGTACTGGATAAAACCTCTTGGGAAGCATTTCACAAGAAGCAGAGCTGGATGGATTCTGTCTTCTGCTCTGTCCCTCCCCACCTTTTTTTAAAATCTAGAATGAGTATGTGATGATGCCCAGATCTGCAGCAGCCTTCTTGAGACCATGAGAATGAAAACTACATGCAAAGGAAGGCGGAGTAGAAGGTTGAAATGGCACAGCCTTGGGCTTCTTACCTCCAGAATTAAGTGAGAGGAAAAAAAACAAAAAAACAAAACGAAAAAACACTGCTATTTGAACTTCTATGATTGCATCTCAGTTATATGTAGCCAAACACAATTCTAATGCAAAGGGCCAAAGTGGCCCTCACTGCTGGCCAAGACAGCCAAGCTGCTTCTCCAGCCAGTCAAAGGCGACACGGACACTACCACAACGGGGTTGGGTGGAGGGCTCTCCTTGCCCTTCAGTCCCCTCTACGTCCAGAGGATGATGAAGATAAAAGTATCAGATGGGCCCAAAGGAGGGCATCCTTTAAATTGAAACATTTTTATTAGACTACTAATAAATGCATATAAGAAAAAAACACACAGAAAAGGAAAATGGCAATACTATTACAAATTAGTCAAAGCAAAAAGATTTCTTCAGAGTATACAAAATGTAAACATTTGCCCTGGGATTTCCCATAGGTGGCACAGTCCACAAGGACTTATTTGGAACAAAAATGCCTATCAAGTCTCCCCTACAGCTTCTATAATATCTGCATACTTGCCACATTGAAAGTTAAAATTTGCTAGTACACTCCAAATTTTCTATGCAAAAAACCTAAATGATTCCCAAATCAAGGCAACTTGAAAATTAACTGGTACATGTGGAAGCAAAGAACCAAAGCAAATCAATCTTGCTAACTGCATTTACATTAACCTTGACAGAGATTACAAAAATATACACAGTATATAAAACCCCTAGTTGAGCCCGGGGTAAGAGGTCAAATAATTCTTGCTTGTCAAATGCTCCAGAGAGGGGCAGCACAGAAGTCCCTTGAACCTAGAGAGAAAGGACTAAGAAGAAGCCCTCTTCTGTTCAGAAAATGGGGACTCGTAGACTTCCATGGGAGGGCAGGTACAAACCAGGTGCTGATCTCCATATATGTCATCAATGCGGGCAATGGTTGGCCAGAATTTGTTCTCTGGTTTCACAAAGGGCTGCAAAAGACAAAAGATGGAATGCTGTGGGGGTGTTCTGAGATTTCTTTTGGAAGAAAGGAGGTTGTAGTGATATTCCTCCGACTCAAGACAACATTAGCTCAACAAGTGCCCTGCGTTGCTGGCAAAACAAAACAAAAACACAAGAAACTGAGTAACTTTTGAGCCCTGTCCAGACTGCTCAGTGACACTGCAGAGCACCTTCTCCAAAAAAGCGTCAGGAAATAAAGGCAGACTGCATTCAGGGCCCTCTCCTTGTTGACAGGTGATAGCAAACACATTAATCCACTTGATAGGGATGCCTATTTTCCTCCCCCTGGGTTCTCAGACCTGTGGCTGATGCTCTGGCTCTGCCCTCAGACTTTTGAAAGCTAGTTCATTTGCTCTGCGTTTCTTAACATGACCCAAATTTCTAAGGTGCCCCCCATATGGTTTCTACATTGAGGCAACTATTAGGAGTGGGGAGGCAAGTCTGAGTGGGAATCCCTCCGAGCAGGGGCCGCCTAAGCATGGGAGCACCATCCCAGTTGGCACAATCAGCTTCCGGGAGAACTTACGAGTGGGAACGCTGCCACCTCTCTGGAATACGGCCGATCCCAGTGGGAGGACGTGACACAGGTCAAGGAGTGTGGAGACATCTGAGACAGAGACATGCACGGCAGAGGGGTCAGAAAGATGCACTGCTTTCTCCCCCGCCTTTCCCCTCAACCACGGAGTTTCTGAAGGAGGTCCACGAAGAGCAAGCGGCTGTTCCCTTTCAGTTCAGTGAGCAGGACATTTTTTATGGTGAAGTATTTCAAATATCGGAAACTAATGGTAATTATACGATAAACATACCAGCCAAACAACAGTCAAATCAGTGTTGTCACATTTGCTTCACAGTCGCAAGGTGCATCCCTTCTGCATCTCATTGTTCACCCTCCCCACCAGTGGCAACCTCTCCTGAATTTCATGTTTCCCATGCTTACCATGTTCTCTTACTGCACAGATTGATAAGTAGCATTGAACCTAATTAGGTCATTTTAAACCTTATATTCTCCAATGAGGAGTTTTTTCCACTTGCTTTTTTAACTCAGTATTATGTTCTTTGAGATGTCTATTTTGACATTTAAAAAAATAGCTTACAAGTTAAAAGATTAAGCTGTATCCAGAAAGAAGAAAAAAAAATAACAGTAAAAATGATCTTACTATATTCATCCAGCACCCCAAGAAACTCATATTTAGCAAGCCGCCTGCCTCTTGCCAGCCACTGCTCCTGCACTCCACTTTCAGCAAGGCAGTTCTGGGACTTGCCTCAGCTTCCTCCAGTATCTGAGACTAGTTTTGTGGCTTGGAGCTATAAAGACATGGCCTTCATAGTGTTCTCAGTTTATGATGTCTCAGTTAAATGTCTGGATATAACAAGAAGCTTAAGGCTCTAACCAGATATAAAATTAACAGTTTTGGGGGCTGGCATTGTGGCATAGCAGGTAAGGCTGCCACCTGAGATGCTGGCATCCCTTACGGGCACTAGTTTGAGACCCAGCTGCTCCACTTCCAATCCAGCTCCCTGCTAATGTGTCTGGGAAGGCAGCAGAGGATGGCCCAAGAGACTTAGGATAAGTTCCTGACTCCTGGCTTCAGCCTGCCCCAGTCCAGGCCACTGTGGCCATTTGGGGAGGGAAAGAGAAAATGGAAGATCTCTCTCTCTCTGTTTCTGTCTCTTCCCCTCTGTATAACTCTGACTTTCAAATAAATAAATAAATCTTTGAAAAATTATTACCAGGTTTTGGAAGAGGCGGAATAATGCCTTACAAACTTTTCTCCAGCATAAATCCTAAACACGTGAAACATCCAAGTCAAATATCAATCCAGTTGCCCTCAGAGGTAACTACTCCAATTCAAGAATTTGTGTCTACATAGTTTGTGAGATAAATGCATAAATTATACTTATGCTATAACCTCACTAGAGTACATCAAACAGAAACAAAGATTGATTAGACTGCTCAACCAGACACAGTCCTTCAGCTTTTGCTTCCATCTCTGACAACCAAGAGGGTGCCTTTGGGGAGTCTACACCCCACAACTGCATCATACTTAGGTAAATGCTGTTCATGGTGTTCAGGGTGATTTAAATTTTGACACAATGGCAGCATCTTATCAGAAGAATTTTCTTACTCCAAACAAGAGTGCCATTTTCAGATATGAGTTCAGGGGTTGTTGGCTTGTTGTCCAGACATTATTTTCTAATGTAAGGGACATTTTGAATAAAGGGCAGCACCCTCGCACCTTCAGTGGATTGACCTTAGGGTCAACGCGGCCATCCTCGATGTCGGCAATTTCCTGACGAATGCTGATCATGGCATCACAGAATCTGTCCAGCTCTGCTTTGTCTTCCGACTCAGTGGGCTCAACCATGAGAGTCCCTGCCACAGGCCAGGACATGGTAGGAGCATGGAATCCTGCAAAAGGGAGAAAGGGGAACTCAACTCACTGACGCTGGCCTCCCTTATGTGGAAGAAAATCTGCTGTCCCCTCTTAGAATTTATTCTAAGGAAATCATCATAAACATTTGCAAATATATGTATGGGGATTCATCTGTTTATAGAAGAACTTAGGAAACAAACATATCCAACAAAATGGTTTGGTTAAGGAATCTTATAGTATACCCATACAATTAAGTATGCAAGTACTCAAGAGTATATAAATGTCAAATTGGGTGAACATTCAAAAGTATCAAATGAAAAAGAGCAAGCTATATAACAGTGTTATCTATTTTTGTTACAAAAAGACAAAATAAAATACTTTTATATTTTATGAGGGAGGAATCCTTGAAGAATATAAAGTGTGCATAGGGTTGCCAGAAAATGAGACTGGGATTTTTATTTCACTTTGTGGTTTAGAATTTCTCTTTAATGATCATGTATTATTTTCAATTAAGAGAAATAACATTGAAAAAAATTGTAACTTGTCAAAAGTTAAATAATTAGATAACAAGAAATGAGGTTTCTGGGCTAAAACTTATTGTCCTCATTTTACAGATGAGGCAACTGAGGGCTACCCAGTACATGGAGAGCTTTTGCCTTTACAATGAACACAGGCTGAGAGTGTCTTTACGTTTATAAAAGCTTCCACATGTAAGTTGAATGAATTGACAAGCATATAGTCAAGAGAGAGATCCCCCCGCCAAAAAAAGCAAAAAACAACTTTTCCCCATTTATTGCACTATTTTCTATGAAACTTTAAGAAGACGAAAGCTCCCAGATTGATAGACTTGTCAGCTCTTCTTGCCTGCCCCAAAGTGCATCATTACTAGCGGTGCTGTAGAGTCATGCCTGAATGGTTTAAGGGATTATCTCCACACCATTTTATTACAAGATTTTCCAACATACAGCTACACTGAAAGGGCTGTGAGCCCCCCTGTAGTCACCTGCAGTGGATTCTGCAGTGCAGTCATTTACTTTATCACGGCTCAGTTCACCCATCTAGCCATCTTGCTTTTTGATGCATTTTCACCCTTAAACACTTTGGTGTACATAAGATAGCTATAATTCAATATTTGTTCACATAATATGATAATGTTTACAGTTAAATTCACAAAACTTAACTAGACTTATTTATTTATTTGAAAATCAGAGCTAGACAAAGAGAGGAAAGGCAGAGGGAGAGAGGTCTTCCATCTGCTGGTTCATTCCCTAGTTGGTCACAATGGCCAGAGCTGCGCCGATCCGAAGCCAGGAACCCAGAGCTTCTTCTGGGTCTGCCACATGGGTGCAGGGGCCTAAGGACTTAGGCCATCTTCTACTGCTTTCCCAGGCCACAGCAGAGAGCTGGATCGGAAGTGGAACAGCCAGGTCTTGAACCAGTGCCCATATGGGATGCAGGCACTGCAGGTGGCGGCTTTACCCACTAAGCCACAGCGCCAGCCCCTAATAATTGTTTTTAATATAAAATTAAAATACAGCATCACTCTTATAGAGAGTAAGTCTTGGAAATATTTCAATGCCGTATATTTATTATTCATTACTACTTATGTTCTTATTGCCTTTTTGTTAATTGGAATAATAGCATGCTTTGGCTTTAGGCATGGACTACAAAATGTTAATAAAACCAATCATACAAAAATTATTTATGTATTTATTTGAGACAGGAAGAGAGAGAAACCAATCCATTGTTTCTCTTCCCAAATGTTTGCAATAGCTGGGCACTAAGCTAAGTGCCCAGGTATTTTGTTGTTGTTGTTTGTTTGTTTTTAGTTCTTTTTTAAGAACATACTAATCTCATTACCTGCTAAATCTGCTGTCAATCCCATGTATGAACAAATTCAGTCCAACATATGTTGCTGTAGCAGTGCTTGTATCTAGAGCCATCTGAGAATTGTTCTGGAAACAGTTCCTGGTTCTGGATGCTGATGCAGGAAGTCCAGGATACAGCATAGGAATCTTTGGGTCTTGGGGCCAGCACCATGGCACAGCAGGTAAAGGTGCCACTTTGCTGTGCTGGCATCCCAAATGGACACCAGTTCAAGTCTCAGCTGTTCCATGTCTTACCCAGCTCTCTGCTATGGCCTGGGAAAGCAATAGAAGATGGCCCCAAGTCCCTTGGGCCCCTGGACCCATTTGGGAGACCTGGAAGAAGCTCCAGGCTCTTGGATTCGGATCTGCCCAGCTCCAGCCGTTGCAGCCATCTGGGGAGTGAATCAGCGATGGAAGACCTTTCTCTCTCTCCCTCTCTCTCTCTCTCAACTCTGCCTTTCAAATAAATCTTTAAAAAAAAAAAATCTATGAAACTCCCCAGGTGGTTCTGGCAATTAACCTGATAAACAGTTTGTAAAACTCTGTGATAAGGCAGCTTGCCCACACTTGTCTGAGGAGACTCATCCAAGGGGTGCTTGTTAAATATGATTACAGGGGCCAGTGTGTGGCATAGCAAGTAAAGCCACTGACTGCAGTGCCAACATCCCATGGGGGTGCTGGTTTGATTCCTGGCTGCTCCACTTCTGATGCAGCTCTCTGCTATGGCCTGGGAAAGCAGTGGAAGATGGCCTGAGTCCTTGGGCCCCTGCACCCTCGTGGGAGGTCCAGAGGATGCTCCTGGCTCCTAGCTTTGGATTGGCACAGCTCAGGCCATTGCAGCCATCTGGGAAGTGAACCAGCAGATGGAAGACCTCTCTCTCTCTCTCTCCCTCTCTCTCTCTCTCTCTCTGCCTCTTTCTGTAATTCTGCCTTTCACCTGATTACAAGGCCTCTTTCCTGAAAATTCAAATACAGCAGGTGTATTCAAGACCCAGAAACTGTGTTGTCATTTCCATTATTTTTAAACTATTCATTCAGTCTCTCAGTTATTAATACATATGTGTTAAATGCCTACCACAGACCAGGCACCTGGATAATTTGACTTTGGATAAGTGTGGAAACCATCTATCAAACATTAAAATAATGTTTAGGTCAGGAGATAGAATATGGCTTGGAAATACTGGGTGATAATGTCAATTACAATCTCCCTCCTAGCCCTTTTGGGCTCCCTCCCTGCAAATGCTGCTGCAGTTAGATGTGTGATGTAGGCAGCACATCCATGAAGTGACAGATTTATCCTGAATCAGTCATTTGCAGTTATTTGCAGAGAGGCTGATTCAGGAGAAAGGAGTTTCAGGACATTGACTGTCAGGTTACAGAAGCTGCCAAATTTTCTTTTTAAAGCCTGCTCTGCATTAATCATCACAAAGCTTTTGCATACACCTTTTAACCATACCCAACACCCACCAGAACTGTGCTTACAGATGACCATCTTCCATGATCACTATGTCTTTTGTTGCAATAGTAGCCATATCCACAGGAGAGACAAGTGGGAAGGGGCGAATGCCGACGACCACAATGAATAGACATTAACAGGATTCAATCACCGAAGCACACTTTTCACCCAAGTGGCTATAGCGAGTTTTCAGGTGTACAGGGGGCGGGGTAACATGAGTATAGCCCTTGCTGGACCTCTGGGATAGGTAAGCAAACTTGTGTTTACCTGAGACAAGATGCTCAAATGGTTTTTACTTCAACCAGGATACAAAATGGAAGAACCAAGCTAGTAGAAGCTGCCACATTTAAATTTTAAGATTTGTAGGCTTTCAATGGAAGCTGCACCACGGTAGTAAACTCTATGTAAAGCTGTTCAAAGCACAATGTCCGCCAAGAGATTTTGAGGAGGCAATTGCTCACTTCATTAATAGAATCTCTGGCTTTCACATTTATGTTACGTGTAACTCCGCATAATGATCATTTATTCAAGAGAGGAGTGAGTCACAGGTGGGGCTCCCACTATGATGCAGTAGTAAAACTATTACATTTTTTTTTTCACTAGTTTTAAAATCAATTCATTAAAATTCAGCTAGGACACCACATCTGTGAGAAGGCAAAGTTCTCAGCCTTTCTGAGAGTGGAAGGATTCTTGATGTTAATAATATTACTAAGAAGCTGTTTTTTAGAAAAGGCAGAGCTAAATGAATACACACTAATAGACAAAGAGTCCATGTTTCCAAATGCGTCCAAGTTGCCTTTTTTCTTTGTGAAAACAAGTGCTTATTTCTTCATTTCAAGAAGCAAATATGCCTGTAAGACATTGTGGTGCAGCAGGTGAAGCCGCCACTTGGGCCATCTGTATCCCTTACTGCAGTACCTGGAATTGAGTCCCACCTCTGCCTCCATTTCCAATCCAGCTTTCTCCTGGTGCACACACTCAGAGGCAGCAGGTGATGGCTCAAGTACTGGGGTCCCTGCCACCATGTGGGAGATCCAGATTGAGTTCCAGGTTCCTGGTTTTAGCTTAGCCCAGCCCCAGCTGAAGTGGGCTTTAGGGCAGTGAACCAGCAAACAGAAAATCTCTCTTTTCTCATCATTTTGCCTTTTGGACAAATAAAAATAAATAATTTTTTTAAAGTAGCAGCTATGCCATGACCAAAGCGGCTTTAAAACTCCAGTGGCATTTGTCTCTGATACCTCTACAGCTTACTTGCTCCACTTCCTTCACTGTCACACCAGCTTACCCTTCATGATTCTCTGCTTACCAGGAATGGGGTAGGAATCAGAATTGATCAGAAATGAAGGTAAACAGCAGCAATCATTTTCTCTGGGATTTTAAATTTTAGCTATAAGAACTGCTTTTCTTGGCTGCTGATGGACTTGAGATACACATTTCATTATCTTTGAAGGGTAGAACTACAGCAGTCATAAAGTCAAGTTTTTGTTTTTTTTCTATGATTTCTAAGGTTGTCAGGAACCCTGGGCTCCCCATTTATCCTGTGCATCAGTTACCATTTGCACATTCAGTTTGGGCTCTGAGGAAGTGATCTGAAGTCACACGCACGGCTGCCTGAATGTCAGAAGCCCTTTACTATCAGGGTACTTACCATAATCCTGTAGCCTCTTGGCCACATCCACAGCCTCGATATTTGCAGACTTCTTGAAGGGTCTTGTGTCCAAAATAAATTCATGAGCCACAAAACCTGTTCAACAGGAAAATCGTTTCAGCTCAGGATTCACATTGGCTGCTTATTTTACCCAAACAATGAAAAAATAATTCAGTTTTATGCATTATCAATGAGAACCAAGAAGCCATGAGCATTTGGTAAGTTTATAGTTGGCAATGAAGACTTCATTTACTCTTTTACAAATAAAAACTCCTAGCACATTAATCCATTGTGTCTGATCTTCAGTTCATTACACACCCATAAGTCTGACAATGGCTACAGGGAGGTGGGAGGCACTACTAGAGCATTCAATGGGAGGTGTCTGGGAAAGACATTATTTCTGCTATCAGAACCTAAAATCTACTTGAAGCAGTTAACCAAATCACCACAGTCCTAATCCTTGTATAGAAAATACTTTAGGAACTAAAGAACAATTGACACTTTTCAGCAACTTTATCCTTACCACCAAATAACTATTTCTGGGTATATATAAGTACATGCTAACCATATATCAGTGTCTATAAGACACATACAGAACTTGACATGCTTTCGAGATCGTGCTTTTAGGCTGCATAGGGAGAATTGGAAACAGGCACTGCAGAACAACATACCACAAGTAACAAGGAGTTAATGAGGCCAGTCAGTGTGGATCAGTTTACTGTGTTCTCGTTTGTAAACAGATTGCCTCCTAAGCTCGAGGCAGCCTGTGGGGAGCAGCCCGGACTGGACTGAGTTACTGGAATTAAGACTTATTCTATGCATCTGCTCTCCCACAATATGGCGCTGGGAGAGAAGTAAACAGCTTCCGCACAGCTGCCTCCAGTTCAACCAATAAACTGTAGGACTTGCTCCTGATTGGAGAGCAGTGTACTCGGCGTGTGGGCAGCTGAGTTGGGATTGGCAGAGGAGGACTATAAAGGAGGAGAGAGACGGCATGCACGGGGGAACATCTAAGGGGAACATCTGTGCAGCCCCCGAGAAAGCCGGCCGGCGGTGTGCCGCTCCCCTGCGGAAGTGGGGAATGTGGCCAGGGGGAACTGCCCTTCCACGGAGGTGGAAGGGATAGTAGCCAACCCGGGAAGAACCAGCAGCAAACCCGGGGAGGGCCGAGCAGACGAAAGAACAGCGCAGGGTCCTGTGTTGTTCCTCCACGAAGAGGGGGAGCGACATAATGGTGCCGTGACTCGGATAGGAAAACTAGGACGGATAGGAAACCCAGGACGGATAGCAAACTTAGGAGGGAAGAAACGGGAAGAACTGGGAAAATATCGGAGAGAGAGACTAGCAAACAGCCTAGGGAAAAGCCGGACGAAAAAGGTGCCGGAAGAAGCTATTGAAAGCCTAGGCATAGACTCAGATACGGACTACAGGGGGAAGCTGGGAGAAATCTCTAAGGTCGAAAGCGAAAGTGAAAGCTAGAACAAACAGACTCAGATGCGGACTGTGGGGAGAGGCCAGGAGAAATGAGGGAGGAGTATTGTTGGAGGAAAGCTTGGGGAAACATACCGGGTAGAGAAAAATGTTAGGGAAATTGAAGCCGCGGGGGGCAGGCCGAGGCGGATACGAAAGCCACTTTGGGGTTCTCAAGTTAGCCCGGGAATAGGGGGCGAAAAGTTGAAACCAGAAGCTGAAACGTAAGCCTGGTTGGGATCCGTCTGATTAGCCCGGGGAGCAAAGGACGGGAAGCCAAACCGTGGGGCGGAGACGTAAGCTGGGTTGAATTCGCCAGGCTAGCCCGGGGAACTTAGATTGAATGCTAGTGGCGGACACGTAAGCTACGCTGTGTGACTCGCGGAGGCTGCCGTGCGCAGAGAGAGCGTGCGGGGCACAAGTAGATAGGGAACGGGGCTGGCGCGAGGCCGTGGTTCAGACGCGAAAGGGTTAAGTGCGAGACCGCGGAGTGTGCGCGCGCAAAGCCGAGCCGCGCAGATGAGAGAGGCGTGGGCTGAAGCGGCGCAGAGCCGGGAACCCGCCGGCGGGGCGAGGTGCCGGAAAGCTGCAGGGATAAGAGAAATAGAAGTTTAGAAGCAAAGTGAGAGAAATAGGAATGCTGGAAGATAGAAGTAAAATGGGAGAAATAGGAATGCCCGGAGATAGAGAAATAGAGAAATAGAAAGGCCTCCCCTCAACATGGCAATGAGAAAGCTTGGATTCGGTCTGCCTGATTAAGTGAGGCGATGAGCACCTGCGGCGGCTAGCAGCTTATGCACCGCAGGTCACCGAAGACAGGCACGAATTAACATCAGTAAGGCTTCCCCACAATACAACAATGAGAAGGCTTGGATTCGGTTTGCCTGATTGTTAGGGCTTGTAAGCCCCTGCAGGCAGAGCAGAGCATGCGCTGCAGGGCACCGAACACAGGCACGCATCAGCGCCTAAAAACCTCCTCACAACATGGCGAAGAGAGGACCCGGATTCGGTTTGCCTGATTGATAGGACTTGTAAGAACCTGTGGCAACTCTAGCAAGTAGAGCAGAGTGTGTGCCGCGGGACACCGAAGACAGGCGCGTATCAACGCCAAAAAATAAAAAGAAAGGGGGATCTGTGGGGAGCAGCCCGGACTGGACTGAGTTACTGGAATTAAGACTTATTCTGTGCATCTGCTCTCCCACAATATGGCGCTGGGAGAGAAGTAAACAGCTTCCGCACAGCTGCCTCCAGTTCAACCAATAAACTGTAGGACTTGCTCCTGATTGGAGAGCAGTGTACTCGGCGTGTGGGCAGCTGAGTTGGGATTGGCGGAGGAGGACTATAAAGGAGGAGAGAGACGGCATGCACGGGGGAACATCTAAGGGGAACATCTGTGCAGCCCCCGAGAAAGCCGGCCGGCGGTGTGCCGCTCCCCTGCGGAAGTGGGGAATGTGGCCAGGGGGAACTGCCCTTCCATGGAGGTGGAAGGGATAGTAGCCAACCCGGGAAGAACCAGCAGCAAACCCGGGGAGGGCCGAGCAGACGAAAGAACAGCGCAGGGTCCTGTGTCGTTCCTCCACGAAGAGGGGGAGCGACACAGCCATGTGCCCATCACGAGCTGCTGGCCATCCCTCCGTCATCAGGAATAAACCACTGAGCCAATCAGCATTTTGATAAAAAGAACAACATTCCTGGAGGCTTCCCAAATTACATGTTCCACCAACTGATGGAATTTCCTTCACAGAAAGGATCAACTAATCAGACAGTGTTGTACTCTTTAATCCAATCTCCTGCCTCTCGGCAAATGGTGAATCCACTTACAGTCACGCAGAGCAGACTTAACTTCAAGCCTGTGTAGAGTAGCTCAGTAATGAACAGCCCCTGAGACAGTCTGTGAACTGCTCTGCTTCTTATATAATGCATAAATATGAAAGGATTGTTTGGTTTTGTTTGCAAATAAATGGATGAGAGCCTGAAACAATATATTGAAACTGCATATTTTTAAAAAATACTTCCTAACAATGGTGGAGCATAAATTTGTCAGGAGTGTGATTCAAAAGCAGAAAGTTCTATGCTTGGGTAAGTACACTCAGCAAGTGCCAAAATGGAATAATTAGTGGCATGTTCAAGAGGAAATCACGAGAATATTAAGTTCTTATCAACTAGTAATTCCAGAACTCTTTTTTAAAGTTTTATTTTATTTATTTAAAAAGCAGAACAGGGGGAGAGGAAGAGACAGAAAGGGAAACACACACACACAGAGCGGTGTCTTCTACCCACTGACTCAGTTCCCCAGTGCTTGCAATGCTAGGATTCTTAAAAGCCCTGCTCTTTTACTTAGCCTGAGAGCCTAGCATCAGCCTTTGCCCTCTCTCATCTATAAGCTACCCTGAACGTTGTGACAATGACAAGGCTACTTGGAGTTCACTGCTCTGAAGGGCATTCACAGAGGAACAGGAGGAGAAAGGAGACAAGAGACATGCATCAGTGGGAGAATGGTTCTTGCTGGCAGGCCAAGGAGGCTTCCTGAAAGTGATCCTGCTGAGGTCAGAGGCCCTATCTCCATGACCTCTTGCTCAGGGAAACAACCAAGAGCTTTGATTCTGTCAGTGATGGTCTCTGGATTGCGACTGAAGAGCTTCAGTGAGCATTAATTACCCACCAAGATCCACAAAACAAAGACATAATGAATTCCTAGTATTCCTAGGCAGCCTGCTTGAGGATATGGGGTTAATTACATAGTTCCAGCTCTGGAGTGCTTTGAGAAGCCCTATTTTTCCCCCATGTTGTTTTCAGTTTCAGAAGACAATCAGTTTATGGGAGGAGATAGTTCTAACTTGGAGCCAAACCACTTCTATTCTCCTTCTCCATCATCCCACCCTCTTCCTCTCCTCTTGGCCTTCCCAGATTCTCAGCTATAGTCATGGGTAGACCTGGCAGAAGCATTCAGTGAAAATTAAAACATGTGTTGAATAGTTTATACACTTTCTACTTCAGATTGCCCTGACTCACCATATACCATGGAAGGTTTGTGTATCTTTCTCCTAAAAGCTTCAAACAAAGCTGAACGTGTTGGGATCTGATTTCATCCTTTCCAGGGCTCAAGGAAAGAAGGAGAAGGAGAGAGAAAACTGAAGTTCCAATACAGTTTTCATTTGAACACAATAGAGTGTGGATTTAGAAAATAACATCTGAATCTCATTTTTAAAACGGAGCTCTTCCCAAACCACTTGGCTATGGCGTGGCCTCTGCAAATGAAATCTTGGGTGTTTTGTTTTTTGTTTTATTTTTTCCAGATCTGTCTGTTTGAGAGGTGGAGCCAAGAGGGTAGGAGAGAGGAAGAGAGAGAGAGAATCTTCTACCTGCTGGTTCACTCCGCAGATGGCGACAACGGCCAGGTCTAGGCCAGGCCAAAGCTAGGAACCATGAACTCCATGTAAGTCTCCCACATAGGAAGCAGGGGCCCAAGCACTTGGGCCGTCTTTTGCTGGCTTCCCAGATGCATTAGCAAGCAGCTGGGTCACAAGCTGAATAGCTGGTACTCTAACTGGTACTCCAATATGGGATGCCAGCATCACCGATGGCAGCTAAGCCCACTGGACCACAACTCTGGCCCTGATATCTTGTTATTAGCAGTTCCTGGGTAGGCTTGGCTTGTTGGTGTCTTTCAGCTATTACTGAATAGCATTGCGCCTAATGTAATTCCTTTCTTTCCTTGAGCTAGCAGAGTAAATATTATTGGTGATCCCCTCTCCCAATACTTGCCTGTTTTTTTCCTTGCTTTTGCAAAACCTATAGTTGGGATTAAAGTCTCTCCATGATATTGTATTGGGGGGGGGGGGGAGTGTCAGTATGGCACTGTGGCACAGTGGGTAAAGTCACCACCTGCAGTGCCAGCATCCCATATGGATGCCAGTTTAAGTCCTGGCTGCTCCACTTTCGATCCAGCTCTCTGCTGTGGCCTGGGAAAGCAGTGGAAGATGGCCCAAGTCCTTGGGCCTCTGCACCAGTGTGAGAGACCCAGAAGAAGCTTCTGGCTCCTCCTGGCTTCAGATGGGCACAGCCCCAGATGTTGTGAACATCTGGGGAGTGAACCAGCAGATCAAAGACTTCTCTCTTTGCTTCTAACTCCTTCTCTCTGTAACTCTGCCTTTCAAATAAATCAATAAATCTTAAAAAAAACAAATGGTACGTAAAGGCAGGCCTGGAGCTCATTAAAATAACTGCCTCATGCTCCTTTGTAATCCCAAAGTCTCTGAGTTGCTTAGTACCAAGTTGAGAAGCAGTCTTCAGACATTGCCATTAAACACTGTAGAATATGTTTATTAAGAACACTTCTATTTTGAGACATCAGGAGGTGTGAAAGTAGTTGTTTTTTAGGCCATAAAAGGCACTGTCAATCATCTAATGAATGTGTCTACCAGGCCAAACATGAGACAATTTTTTTTTTTTTTTGACAGGCAGAGTGGACAGTGAGAGAGAGAGACAGAGAGAAAGGTCTTCTTTTTGCTGTTGGTTCACCCTCCAATGGCCGCTGCGGCTGGCGCGCTGCAGCCAGCGCACCACGCTGATCCGAAGGCAGGAGCCAGGTGCTTCTCCTGGTCTCCCATGGGGTGCAGGGCCCAAGCACTTGGGCCATCCTCCACTGCCTTGCCGGCCCACAGCAGAGAGCTGGCCTGGAAGAGGAGCAACCGGGACAGAATCCGGCGCCCCGACCGGGACTAGAACCTGGTGTGCCGGCGCCACAAGGCGGAGGATTAGCCTATTGAGCCGTGGCGCCAGCCCATGAGACAATTTTTTATGTCATGAACTCTTAGGGTAATAGAGTTGGTAATCACCATTCTACTTCTGTTTGCAATGAGAAATACTATTCATTATAATTCTGGGGTAAAAATGTCAAAACAAATGGAAATTTCATCCATCTTTTTGTGTTGTGACAGGGTCTCCCTAAAGCAATCACCTACCATGAGCCTATGGTAGGTGCATGTCCCTCTCTCCAGAGTGCCACCAACTCCCACTCAATCTAAATCTCATTCACTCTTTAAAAACTAAACTTTGGACCACACAACTCTGAACACAATAAGAATCACTGAGGTGTACACTTTAAATGGGTGAATGTATAGTATAGTTTGAAAATTCTATCTTAACAAAGCTGTCAAATATATTAAATATCAGAAAGTTTAAAGTATAAAGAAGTAAGCTATTAGGAAAAAAACCTAAGACTTATAAATTCAATAGTAAGATCATTTTCACCCATAAAATTGGCAAAGATATTGTGTTCTCCAGTTTTTGTTGTTCTTTAATGTAACACTCAGCACTAGACCCTGCTGCAAAGGTCATTCTCATGAGCTGGGAGTGTGAAGCAGATGGGCACAGAGTCTCTGGGAATAAACTAGGACCACATGTATCAAGAGCTAGAATGCATTCATGTTCTCAGAGGGAATAATTTCTCTGTTACAACTCTAGCCTAAGGAAATAATTAGAAAGCTTTTTTAAAAATCTAAGAGTACTCATTGCAGCATTGTTAAAAAGGCAAACAGCTGGGAACAAAAACTATACAGAACTGGTTAAATCACATACATCCATATAATGGAACTGACATAGCCATTGTCTAAGAATATTTAGTGATATGGGAAAATGTTCATAATATAAGCTAATGTTTAAAAACACGACTCGAACTGTATTTGTAATATGATCTCAACTGTATAAAAAGAAAGATGATAAGGAATACAGCAGAGTACTAATAGTGGCTATGTTTGATTGATAGAACCATGGGACATTAATTTTTCTTCTTCACACTTTTTTATTTCCCAAATTTCCACATTGAGCATATATATATGATTTACATAATCAGATAAAATAAATATGTAAGTTCCCATGTCCAAGTGTCTGGATTCAGTGCCCAGCTTTGGCTTCTGGCTCCATCGTCCTGCTGAGGTAGACTCGAGAGGAAGTGGCAATGGCTTAAGTAGTTCTTTCCACTGTTGTGGGAGACCTGGATTGGGTTTCTGGCTCCTAGCTTTGCCAAAACCCTTGCTGCTGTGGGTGTTTGGACTTTCAGATAAGAGTTCTCTCCTTCTCTCTCTACCTCTCAAATAGGAAGGAGAAACAGAGAGAGAGAGAGAGAGAGGGAGAGAGAGAGAGAGAAACAGACGAAGGAAGGCAGGCAGGCAGGCAGGAAGGAAAGGAAAGAAGAGAGAAAAAAATATAGCTGTGTCCTATTACAGCAACACCCTCACTACCAAAATTCCCCAAACCGTGACTGCTTCTCTATCTCCTTTCCAGCCTCTGTCTAGTTCTCAGTGCACATCTGTCTGGCATCTACATTACCATTTTGTCCAAACTACAATCAAAGGTTACCAAAGCCTTCCTAATTGTTGAAGACAAAGGTTCTTTTTAAAACATGTCACAAAATCAGATCTACTCATCATACTTTAGGAAGCTGGAAAAAATAAAAGCAAATAAATAAAACCAGCCACTGTTCTTTACATTGTTTACATACGCAGCACCACAAGGATTTGTTGCGTGGCTGTATATGATAGGCCAGGTATGGACCTCAAGGGATGAAGCAGACACAGCTTCCACTCTCACAGCATTTGAAGTCTGACAGTTGGAGGGAGTCAGACTACACTGAGTAGGAGAAAAACTGCTCAGTGTCAGAAAGGAGCCAAAGGGAAGGAGTGGCTCTCTCTACCAGGAACGGGAAACCTCAGAGAGGAAGCAGAGCCAGCACAGAAGCAGGGGACAAGCAGGCAGACTTCTAGGGACAGGCACTGTGACCAACGCTGCTGAGGTTCTAAAGCTGCCACAGGTATGAGGTGCCTCTCACCAGGTGTCCTTTCCTTTGCCGGAAGTGTGCATGGTTCCTCAATCCCCTTCTCAGGAGCTCAACATGTCCAAGGTTCTACTCTCAGATTCTGCGCCCACAGAAAATATCTAAATGTCTACCTGGTTTTATTTATATCACCTTCTATCACTGCCACAGAGACTTTGTTCCCCCTCCCTCTATTATTATTCCCTCTATTGTAACCTAAGAGGAGTATCTAACGTTTCTCTTCACATTCAATTACTAACTTAAGTCTAACTTATTCTAATGTCTAAGACCATGTTTATCTCTTTCCACTTTCTTAATGATTTTAAAAATTTTTTCCAATTATATAAAAGGCAGAGAGATAGTGAGACAGAGATCTTCCATCTACTAGTTCACTCCCAAAATTCCCTCAACAGCCAGGCCTAAATCATGCCAAAGCCAGGAGCCCAGGACTCAACCCAGGCCTCCCACATGGATAACAGGGAATCAAGTTCTTGAGCCATCATCTGCTGCCTCCCAGGGTACACACTTGCAGAATGCTGGATCAGAATCAGAGGCAGGTCTTGGACCTAGGCACTCTGATATGGGATGTGGGCTTAACCTCCATGCCAAATTCCAGACCCTCTCTTAATGATTTCAGTAGTCTCTTTTAGCAGTCATTCTCTTGCTCAAAAATCATCAATGGATCATTATCTAGTTCAAGAGTAAAGTCCAGAATCTTCCAAGACCTGTAAGACCCTAAGGTATTTTTCCAACCTGGTGCTCATTTGCTCCCTCTTCCTCTTCTCCTCCTTCAAGCCTCTAACACTCCAGACACCCAGGCAACCTATTTTTCTTTTGCTTACACCAGTATCTCTATTTATTCAGTTTCTTACCTGCTGCTCTTCCTTCCAGGCTTATCTCAAATGCCCTCTTCATAATTTCACCCTACCTCTGCCCATTCTGATTTACTACACTCTTGGGATATCCTCACGGCACTTTGTGCATAATTAGCTTGTGATATTTATGCGCATGTTTTTCAGTGGTGTGGGCTCTTTGATGACCTGGAC
This sequence comes from Oryctolagus cuniculus, assembly GCF_964237555.1. NCBI lineage: Eukaryota > Metazoa > Chordata > Mammalia > Lagomorpha > Leporidae > Oryctolagus > Oryctolagus cuniculus. The sequence continues at coordinate 169,239,761 of NC_091432.1, forward strand.
TGTATAGACTAAGTACCTAGAATAGCCTTGATTATGACAATCCCCCTAAACTGTTAACTAGTTGAAGTCTTTCCAAGAACTCTATACTTTTTTTTATATGTACTAAGAATCAGAAGTCTTTCATCCACTTCATAAAAATCACATATGGGTCAAAGTTGATTTGGCCAGGAAAAATTAAGGTAATGGTAAACTAAAGTTGATACTTACCTCTTGCACCCCTAAAAAGGACTCTGTAGTGTTTTTCCAGTCTCTTGGCCATGTAGTTGGCATTTAATATAGCAATTTCTGTGGCCTGTTTAAGACCCTTGCCTCCCATCATCTGCAAAAGAAACAAAAAGAGGCATCAAGCACTGAACAGGTACACCCAATGGTCAAGACACTAACCAAAGACAACCCACATCCACAAAAGGAGTCACCATGAGTCTGGATTATCCTAAGAACTATATAACAAGTAGAAAATTCTGTCTGTCTGTTTCTCTCTAAGCCAGAAATAATTTTAGGTTTTCTCTATTGAATGGTAACTTTATATTTTTTTATTGTAGTACAAATGTCAAAGTTGACTGTCAACAACTGTGTTATCTAAAGACGAAAAGGAATTATTCTTAGGTTACTCTTGATTTGCCTTTTTGGTTTGTTTGTTTACCACAAATTAAAGATGACTTGATAATTGCCAGGAATCCATGAGATCTTTGCCAAAATAACCACTGAATAAATTTTGTATGGTTTGTCCACAGTCAAGGCTATTTATGTTTAGCACCTGCCATGTTCATCTTATCCTATTCTGCAGTTTAACAAGTCCCTGAATCATATGAAGTAAACAGATCACCAGCGAAGACCTTAAAACCATGAAGACACTGATTTTTATTGTCTACTTTCTTCCAGGGGTACTTCATGTACAGTGGAAACTTAACATACATCAAACACATAACTAAACTACAGCAAATGAGAAATAAATAAAACAAGGATACCAAAGTCCAATAGATAGAGAAGACATATTTCCCTGAGATAGTCAAAGAAGGCTTCCTAGACTAAGAGTTACTTGACTGGAAACTTAAAACGATTTGGCTAAGCAAAGAGAAAAGGGGAAGGGGCCGCTGCTGTGGAACAGTGGGTAAATCTGCCACCTGCAGTGCTGGCATCCCACATGGGTATGAGTTCAAGTCCCGGCTCCTCCACTTCCGATCCAGCTCTCTGCTGTGGCTGGGGAAAGCAGTGGAGCAGGGGCCCAAGTCCTTGGATCCCTGCATTCAAGTGGGAGACCCGGAGGAAGCTAATGGCTCCTGATCGGCGTAGCTCCGGCCATTGCAGCCAATCAGGGATTGAACCAGTGACCTCTCTATGCTCTCCTTCTTTTTCTGTGTAACTCTGACTTTCAAATAAATAAATAAGTCTTAAAGAGAGAGAGGGAGGGAGAAAGGGAGAGGGGGGAGAGAAGGGGAAAGCACTTCAAGTAAGAAAAATAGAAAAAAATCAAAGTGTAGAAGAGGAGGGTACATAATTGTCACCTAGGGGTCACTGTAGGGCAAGGCAGACTGTTACTACATCTTGTAAGCCTCAAACTTTTGCTAGAAAGGACTTGGACTTGGTTCAGTCAGACACTGGCTCTCAACCTATGTATCAGAGTCATTGAGCATTTTTCTCAAAATGTTGATGGCTCAGGCGCAATCCCATGTATATATTGAATTTGAATCTCTCTGGGATGTGGGCCTAGGAATGTGCATTGAGAAAGCATCCAGGCCGGCGCCATGGCTCACTAGGCTAATCCTCCACCTTGCGGCGCCGGCACACCGGGTTCTAGTCCCGGTCGGGGCGCCGGATTCTGTCCCGGTTGCCCCTCTTCCAGGCCAGCTCTCTGCTGTGGCCCAGGAGTGCAGTGGAGGATGGCCCACGTGCTTGGGCCCTGCACCTGCATGGGAGACCAGGAGAAGTACCTGGCTCCTGCCATCGGATCAGCACAGTGCACCGGCCGCGGCGGCCATTGGAGGGTGAACCAACGGCAAAAGGGAAGACCTTTCTCTCTGTCTCTCTCTCTCACTGTCCTCTCTGCCTGTCAAAAAAAAAAAAAAAAAAAAGAGAGAGAGAGAGAGAGAGAGAGAAAGCATCCCTTGAGGCTTCTGTGAGGACTGGTGAGGACTAGCAGTACAGACAATGGGAAGTCAGGAGAGGTTTGTGGGCCCTCAGTGTGAGTCTAGCTATCTTGTAGGGGAGCCCAAGATAGATTGCAGCAGAGAGAAAAAAGGCTAGTGCTAGAGTTCAGGACAAATAAGTAACATCATCCTGACGTAAGAGAAGGCCCAAGGTCAGGGTCAGAGGACGAGCTTAAGCCCTTACTAATTTATTTTTTTAAATTAAGGCTTTGTCTGATGTTTCCAGGCATGACCAAACCACCTTGGGACATTTATTTTCTATATGTGGGAAATCATGTCCAACCCAATAAGGTTCATACAAATAACTTCAATTTACAGAATCCAGGGGTCAAAACATAAATGGGAATTTGATTCCGATTCCAAAGAAGCAGACCTTCATTCTGGTGGCTTTTATTGTCTCTATTTGCAAAACTACTAGATTATCATTTTCTTTTTTTTTTTAAAGATTTATTTTATTCATTTGAAAGACAGAGTTATAAAGAGAGGCAGAGACTGAGAGAGAGGTCTTCCATCCGCTGGTTTACTCCCCAGATGGCCACAACGGCTAGAGCTGCACCAATCCAAAATTCAAGAGCCAGGAGCTTCTTCTGGATCTCCCACGTGGGCGCAAGGACCCAAGGACTTGGGCCATCTTCTACTGCTTTCCCAGGCCACAGGAGAGAGCTGGATAGGAAGTGGAGCAGCCAGGACTAGAACCAGCACCCATACGGGATGCCAGTGCTTCAGGCCAGGGCTTTAACCCGCTGCGCCACAGCGCCAGCCCTTAGAGTATCATTTTCAAAGCTGGCTTAGTCTCTGAGGTGCAGAATCATTGTTCCAGTGTCCAAGAAACCTTTCACTAAGAAGCGTAAGTGCCACACTGTTCTAGAATACTAGCCAGCTTCATGTGGCATCCAATGTGCTTTGAACAGCTGAGTTCTAGGGTTTTGTTTCCCCAGGAGCCACCCTTCCTTTAAAGAGGGCACAGTTCGGGGACAGTGCTCCAATTAACAGTCAAGAAAGTGTTCCTGGCCACAGTTTTGTCAATCCAAGGAGTAGGGAGGCCAGTTTGAACAAGAGATTTACAAAATAAACTCTGGCCTGAGACTTTCTTGGAGAAAGACATAGGAAGAAAACTAGTTCTCTGACAAACTAATTGCCCCTATGACACAGCTGTACAGCCTTAAAGGGCAAAGAGCTTTTGAAAACTGCCACAAAAGCCAATTTCTCCCACTTTTCAGTTTATCCTCCAGCAACTCTAAGAAATACAAAGCAAAGTAAGATATATGCCTAACATTTATTCCAGGAGCTCAATAAAATGTAATAATTAGTCATCACAGGACTTTTCACTTGCAAAGGCCCATATAAATCCTGCCAAAAAACAAATAGTGTGCTAAAACATCCATATGACTCATAGAACTTAACTGTATTTGGAAAAATCTATCTGGTGTGTCAGTTTCCCTGATTATAAACCCACTATGAGAACCCAAAGAAAATCATGTGTAGAGGAAGAGATGAAATGAATTGCACCTGATCTGTTTAGGAAGGTTTCTTCCACCCAAGTCATAAACAATATTCACTGAGAAAGATGGCCCCAGTCCTTGGGCCCCTGCACCCATGTGGGAGACCTGGAAGAAGCTCCTGGCTACTGGCTTCGGATCGGTGCAGCTCTGGCCATTGTGGCCATCTGGGGAGCGAACCAGCAGATGGAAGACCTCTCTCTCTGTCTCTACCTCACTCTATAACTCTTTCAAGTAAATAAAATAAATCTTAAAACAAAACAAAACAAAACAATATTCAATGAACCGCTTCTCAGGAATTTCTTCATTTTAAGCCAAGGGAAAAGTCTGAAGTCTCAGTGGCCCACCCACACATCACACACCAGCCCACCTATACATGTTCTCAGGCCTCACCTTGATATAAGCCCATGAGATAGGCAAGATGGAGCTGGAGCCCCATGGGGCCGCACTGACGGTACCTACAGGCCAGGTATCCTCATTCGGCTTTACTGAAATGATGGGATGATTGGGCAGAAAAGGGGCAAGATGCTTCTTCCTGTATTGTTTTTAAGAACAAATTCAGAAGATGTAAAAAGATCTAGTCCATCCAAACAAGTTAAGTCCTATTCTTATGGGAAGATCTATTCTTAGCACAGGAACTCTTTTTTTTTTAATAGCCTGGTTTTTTTTTTAAGATTATTTATTTATTTATTTATTTGAAAGTCAGAGTTACACAGAGACAGGAGAGGCAGAGAGAGGGTGGGGGGGTCTTCCATCTGATGGTTCACTCCCCAATTGGCCGCAGCAGCCGAAGCTGTGCCCATCTGAAGCCAGGAGCCAGGAGCCTCCTCCGGGTCTCCCACGTGGATGCAAGGACCCAAGGACTTGGGTCATCCTCCACTGCTTTTCCAAGCCACAGCAAAGAGCCGGACTAGAAGTGGAGCAGCTAGGTCTCGAACCAGCACCCATATGGATGCTGGCACTGTAGGCCAAGGCATTAACCCGCTGCACCACAGCACCAGCCCCCAGCATAGAAACTCTTGACAGTGAAAGAGACCTGACACCTGCTAAGGGACAGATGTTCAGGAAGGGTTCTTTTCTTCCTCCTCCACAGGAAGGATGGTCCTGCAGCCATTAGCATCCCAGCAGGTCACTCTAGAACTGTGGTTGGGGCTGGTATTGCAGGCTACTAGGTAAAGCACTAGCGTCTTATATGGGCACCAGTTTCGAGTCCCAGCTGCTCCACTTCCGATCCAGGTCCCTTCTGATATGCCTGGGAAAGCAACAGAGGATGGCCCAAGTGCTTGGGCCCCTGCATCCATGTGGGAGACCTGGAATAAGTTCCTGGCTTTGGCTTGGCCCAGACCCAGCCAATGCGGCCATTTGGGGAGTGAACCAGCAAATGGAAGATCTCTGTCTCTATCTCTCCCTCTCTCTCTCTGTAACTTTTCCTTTCAAATAAATAAAAACTAAATCTTCAAAGAGTTATGTATAGAAAATAGAATTGTGGATTGTGCAGAGGCAGCAGCCATAGAACACCATGTGCAGCCATGGGCTCACCAAGATGTGGGGATGTTCCAGCCCCAGGCCCCACCCTTCGAATCCTAAGGACACAGACTCTCCCAAGCATCTACAGTATCTGGAAGGGTGCTGAGGAGAAACCGTTCATGGGTTTGTATGTTAGAAGCCTGCACATGAACAGTGTTCACTATATCTCCCCCACAACCAAGACACTAGGCTCTCCCATTGATTAATCAAGGGAAAAAGCAGAAAAAAAGTAAGAAGGCCAAGTTCCCAGCAATCCTGAAAACTGGCCGTTCTGGCACATTTTTTAAATAAAAGGAATTCTGGAAAAACTTTTTCAAACTATAGTACAAAAAGTTATCAACAGTTAAAACCTATGTTCTGGGGCCGGTGCTGTGGCATAGTGGGTAAAGCTGCCACCTGCAGTGCCAGCATGCCAAATGAGCGCCAGTTTGAGTCCTGGATGTTCCACTTCTGATTCAGCTCCCTACTAATTTGCCTGGAAAAGCAGCAGCGGATGGCTCAAGTCCTCCCACCCAAGTGGGGCACCTGGAAGAAGCTCCAGGCTCCTGGCTTTGGATCAGCCAGCTTCAGTGGGTTTAGCCATTTGGGGAGTGAACCAGTGGACAGAAGATCTCTCTCTCTGCCTCTGCCTCTCTGTAATTCTGCCTTTCAAATAAATAAATAAACCTTTAAAAAATCATCCAATTATTTCTAGTAATAAATAAAGTGTGCTTCCTTCTTAGTTGTCTCAGATGCAGTAAGAATTCAGGCCATAAAAAGAAAAGAAAAGAAAAGAAAAGAAAAGAAAAGAAAAGAAAAGAAAAGAAAAGAAAAGAAAAGAAAAGAAAAGAAAAGAAAAGAAAAGAAAAGAAAAGAAAAGAAAAGAAAAGAAAAGAAAAGAAAAGAAAAGAAAAGAAAAGAAAAGAAAAGAAAAGAAAAGAAAAGAAAAGAAAAGAAAAGAAAAGAAAAGAAAAGAAAAGAAAAGAAAAGAAAAGAAAAGAAAAGAAAAGAAAAGAAAAGAAAAGAAAAGAAAAGATTTCAGGCCATAAAGCATTCAACATCTTTCATCCAATTCATTTTATTATTTTTTTTTTTTTTTTTTGACAGGCAGAGTGGACAGTGAGAGAGAGAGACAGAGAGAAAGGTCTTCCTTTGCCGTTGGTTCACCCTCCAATGGCCGCCGCGGCCAGCGCGCTGCGGCCGGCGCGCCGCGCTGATCCGATGGCAGGAGCCAGGAGCCAGGTGCTTTTCCTGGTCTCCCATGGGGTGCAGGGCCCAAGCACCTGGGCCATCCTCCACTGCACTCCCTGGCCACAGCAGAGAGCTGGCCTGGAAGAGGGGCAACCGGGACAGAATCCGGCGCCCCGACTGGGACTAGAACCCGGTATGCCGGCGCCGCTAGGCGGAGGATTAGCCTAGTGAGCCACGGCGCCGGCCCCAATTCATTTTTAATGTAACCATTAGCCAATTTAAAAAAAGAAAGTGAGAAAGAAGGAAAGAAAAGCTGCTTGGAAATATAAGCTAAAGTCTGGAAGACATTTTCAGATGCTACTGTTCCAATTCTGATCCATAACGCTCAAATTCCCCTTTCATTACTCTTTAATAAACTTGCTTTATCAATGCAAGAACAAGAGTCCAATGAGACCACTGTGGTTGATAAAATCTAATTATATTTTTCTACTATCTACTGCTTCTCACCGAGCCCCTACAAGGACACTACACCGTGATGGGAAAAAATAGCAATAGTTGTCCCTTCATTCTACCTCCAAGGCCATATTGAAACCAGTGGCCCAGAACTCACACTCCTATGGGCCCCATGCCAGGGCCGCCTCCTCCATGGGGGATGCAGAAGGTCTTGTGCAGATTGAGGTGTGAGACATCAGACCCAAAGTCTCCAGGACGACAGATTCCCACCTACCACAAAGAGAAAGAGACAAAAGTAAACATCAATGGCTTAGCAAGGCACTCCAAAGCGAAGGTCATGTTAATTTGGGACTGCTTCTCCCCTCAGAGGAAAGACAGGCAGAAGACATGTCCTCAGTAACATCTTCCACAATGGTCCAGTTCTGTAGTCAAAATCTGGTATCCCACAGGCAAAGTAGCTTGTGCTTTCCATGAAGAGCAACTGATCATTTAGCTCTCTCTCTCTCTCTATATATATATGTATGTATGTATGTATACGTAAACAGATTTGAACACACTAATATCACTAATTGTCTATCCTAACAGGGAAGAGAGGAAGTGCCCCTAACACAAGAAAGTAGAGGATCCCTTTGCTACTGAAATACACAATTTCTCTCACAGTCCTTCCTTCCCCTGCACATTCAGAATTGGGGATGATGCCCATTACTGAATAGCCTATTGGACACTCTGATATAAAGGTCTGGAGTGGAACCAAAGAAGACCCTGGAGAGGAGTGGAAAGAGGGAGGCTACCTGATCCAGATTCCAGCAACAACAATCATCGGGCCTTCCTGCCACTTGGGCATCAGGACTAATTCTGAGTGTGGCCAAAGATAACAATTAATGCCACTGAACCAACAGGAAATCCATGGTCAAAACTGATGAGGAGATCAGACAGACAAAAAAACAGAAAAGAGTCTTCAATGGCAAAATATAAATTAAAAAAGGACAAGAAATACCAACAAGTTGAGGAGACTATCTCAAATAGATTGTGATTTCTCTCCTCTGGTGGCTCCCAGGAGGATCTCCTCATTGGTTCCTATTAGCTAGGCCTCCTCTCCATCCTCCAAGTGGTTAGGATAGGAAACATGAGGCTCTGCTTTACAGCTGATGAAGCTGAAGCTTAGTTAAGTGGCTTGTCCAAGGTTACAGGAGATCAACTTCTACCAGTGTCAGAACTTAGGTCTGAGTTCCCTCAGTCAGAGAATCATGGGACCTTCTTGAGCGCTAGCACTCCTAGAGGAACAACACCCCCTGATAATCAGAACATCCCGCTCACCTCCTGCTTCCTCTCAACCTTTTTCCTCTTCCCTGGCCATGTCCCCAAAAATGTGTAATCCCAGTGAAATTGGGGTTCTTGATTTGAGGCTGGATATAAAGTCAGGGTCAGTTCTGAATACAGTGTCATGTTTTAAGGTAACTCAAGGGGTCATAAAAGAATATTTTTTTGACTTATTCGTGTTCGCAGTGGCAACTAAACTCCATTCTCAGGAGAGGAACTCTGACAGGGAGCCAGTCTCATGGTCACACCTGAGCATTCATATTTGCTCCATCCAGATACACCTGTCCTCCGTGTTGATGGATCAGGGCACACACATCACTGATGTTCTCTTCAAACACTCCATTGGTGGATGGGTATGTAATCATTATTGCTGCCAGGTTCTCCTTGTGTTTATCCACCTGTGGGCAGACAAAAGCGTAGAGAAAGAGAAGGGGAAGAAATGTTTCATTCTTGGCCAAACCCTTGCTTTTTAATTTATTTACTTTTTTTTAAAGGATTAAAAAATCTTGCCCATTGCATTTCTAGTCTCAAACTCCGATAACAGCAATAAAAAATCTACAGCTACCACTCCTTTCATAAATCACTCCAAAAATATAGCAAGATCCTTTCAGGTTAGGTCGCTATTGTCAAGACCAAAAAGACATTTCAGAAAATTTTGTATATTTTGGATTCACCTCTGTAAATTGATGTTTCTTTGGTTCAAATCATCTCTATAATTATTTAGGAAATTTTTGGAGCTAGGCATGGCTATTCTCAGTTCATCTTGCTATATATCCACCTCTACTCTCTTTCCCTCCCATTCTGTTGAAATTAGAATTCCTATAAGGAGTATTTATTCCTGATTTGATTTAAAAAAAGAAAACAACAACAGAAAACCTCCCTAATTTTTCCTTTCTACAGAAGGCAAGTATATATTAAAGGCACATTCCGGGCAAGTGCTGTGGTGTAGTGGGTAAAGCCTCTGCCTGTGGCACCATTTGGGTGCTGGTTCAAGTCCCAGCTGCTCCTCTTCTGATCCAGCTTCCTGCTAATGCTCCTGGGAAATCAGCAGAAGATGACCTGAGTAGTTAAGTCTTGGGGCTGGCCTTGTAGCATAGCGAGTAAAGCCACTGCCTGCAGTGCCGGCATCCCATGTTGGCGCTAGTTCGGGCCCCAGCTGCTCCACTTGTAATCCAGCTCTCTGCTGTGGCCTGAAAAAGCAGTAGAAGATGGCCAAGGGCCCCTGCGCCCACATGGGAGACCCAGAAGAATCTCCTGGTTCCTAGCTTCAGATGGGCCCAGCTCTGGCTGTTACAGCTATTTGGGAAGTCAGCCAGTGAATGAAAGACCTCTCTCTCTGCCTCTGCTTCTCAGCCTCTCAAATAAATAAATAAATGCTTAAAAATTAAAAAAAAAAAAAAGGCACATTCCATTGTTGCAATTTTGCTGACTGCCAAGTCAGGACAGAAACATATGTACTGCAGAGGGGATGGCGCTGCGGCTTAGCAGGTAAAGCTGCTGCCTGCAATGCTGGCATCCCATATGGGCACCAGTTCAAGTCCCGGCTGCTCCACTTCTGATCTAGCTCTCTACTATGGCCTGGGAAAGCTGTAAGAGATGGACCAAGTCCTTGGGTCCCTGTACCATGTAGGAGACCCAGGGGAAGCTCCTGGTTCCTGGCTTCAGATTGGATCAGCCCCGCTCTGGCCATTGCAGCCACTTGGGGAGTGAACCAGCAGGTGGAAGTTTCTCTCTCTCTCTCTCTCTCTGCTTCTGTGTAACTTTGCCTTTCAAATAAATAAAAAATATTTTTTTTAAAAAGAAGCATATGGAAATGGGATGGGATGGGGTGGGACAATTATAGCCAACAATAGAGATGCTTAATAATTACAACTATTTTTTGGAAAATACTTGAGGTGATAGAAGAAAATATGTGAGGTGATAGAAGGGTGAGGTAGATGTAGATCAAAGAGATGAGCAGCATTGTGTTTTCAGCTTCCCTTTGAAGGCAATTACATAATAAAGTTTCCTAGTTTCCATGCCTAATAAGCCTGACAATATCACATTGCTATTCCGCTGATTTCCTTCCTTCTTGAGATGCAGCCTCCAGTCCACTGGTGGAAAGCAGATACGGTTGCTAAGCAACCTCTTCCTGGAGGTTGGGAGGTTGGGAGTGGGGGTTGGTGTTGGAGAAAACAAGGTGGAAGGCTCCTTGGAATTCAGCAGAATGTGACTGGGACACAAGCATGTGTAGAATCTACATTTGTGTTTTAATTCCCAGCACAAACACTGTGTTTAAGAGTAACTGTCAGTCTGATTATTAATGGGGGGAAAGGAGAAGAGGGAAGGTTGGGCAGAAAGCTGCAGGCAGGTCCTGCAAGGAGCACTCTTACTATCATCATGAATAATTCATTTAGTTTCTTACACATGCACAAATTAGCAGAGATTTCAGTTTAAAGGATCTTTTCTCTCTGGTAAAGGGAGGGATAAAAGTAGACTATGGTCTACTTTACTGAGGACCAAAATTATGACTATTGTTTTTTATTTTTCTTTCTGATTATAGAGACTGTTAGGTTTCCTGATGTTACATACTTTCCACCAGACCCATTCAGAGGAGGAACTGTAGTCTTCTCATTTGAATGCAAGAGATGACAACATTTATCTAATTCACCAAGTACCCAGTCCTCGTCACCTCTGCCTGACCTAGACCCCTTGCCCTGGATAAAGAGAAGACGAGTACCATGGCCTTGAGGTGAGCGGCATCAATATTCCCATATTTATCCACCTCCACAGGCTGAATCTTCATGCCTGCCATGTGGGCGCTTGCTGGATTGGTCCCATGTGCTGACTTTGGAATGAGACAAACCTAAGGAATGGGAAGAAAGGAAGCAAGGGCAGAGAAAAAATAATCAGCAAGCTTTTAAAAATGACTGAAGGGCCCCACAACACGTTTGTGGCACAAACTAAATGAGGATCTCATTTTTTTTTAAGCTGACTACAAGTGACTTAAAATCTGCTACAGTTTAATTGCAAAACAATGTCCAAAAGAAGAGTTTCCATTTGAATCTCCAAATATGGTTCCCTAAAGACATTCAGAATATTATCTTTCCATATCCCAGGACACTAAAAACAGGCCTGGGCTTATTCTAACCTTGTCTCACTTATAGTATATAGAAAGCACCATGCAAGATCATGAGATAGGAAGTTAAACTCTAGAATTAAAATGTCCAATTCAAAGCTTCAACTCTCTGCTGGGTTTCTATAGGACAGATGATAGACATAATTCTGAGGCCTTTGATTGGTTGCTTATTCTGCAACAAATTGCTAGCTGCCATGAGAATCATAAACTAAGCATGAAAAATGATTAATGCCTGCATTGTGCTCACAGGACTCACTAACAATGTTTGCATTTGGAGAAATGAATGTCTGGAGTCCAGAGGTGCACTTTAGGAACTTGGAAATAGGAGATGGAGCTTCAAGTCGAAGAGATCAAGGGTAAGTATCTCTAGAGTTACAGTCTAAGGAAGAGCTTAGAGATGTGTTAAGCATTTGGTTCAACAGTTAGGATGTCTCTTGGGATGCCTGCATCCCATATTGGAGGGTCTGGTTCAAGTTCTGGTTCTCCACTTCTGATCCAGCTTCCTGTTAATGCACACCTTGAGCAGGCAATGGCTCTAGTACTAAGGTTCTTGCCATCCACTTGGAAGAAGTGGATTGAGTACTACGCTCTTGGCCTCAGTTTGACCCAGCCCTGGCTGTTGCGGACATTTGTGAAATGAGCCAGAGGATCGAAGATCTCTGTCTTGTCTCTGTTTATCTGCCTTTCATTTTTTTTAAAGATTTATTTTATTTATTTGAAAGACAGAGTTATAGAGAGAGAGGTCTTCCATTGGCTGGTCCTCTCCCCAAATGGCCACAATGGCTGGAGCTGCGCAGATCCAAAGCCAGGAGCCAGGAGCCACCTCCAGGCCTCCCACATGGGTGCAGGGGCCCAAGGACCTGAGCCATCCTCTACTGCTATCCCAGGACACAGCAGAGAGCTGGATAGGAAGAGGAGCAGCTGGGACTAGAACCAACGCCCATATGGGATGCCGGTGCTTTAGGCCAGGGCTTTAACCCGCTGCACCACAGCGCTGGCCCCTCTTCCTTTCAAATAACATCAAAATACATACATAAATAATTTTTAAAAGGTAATCCTTTAAAAAAAAGATGCGTTAAATTTTTATGGAAGGTGGATTGTAAGTGCAATGTTAGGATTCCCAGATTCAAATAATTTTTCTTTCTTCCAAATTACATGAACATAGGTAAAAACATGTTTAATGTATCACAATAGGAAAGTATATCACAATGTTTTTCCCAACAGAAGGACCAAAGGGAAGCAATGGTCACCCTGAAAGTAATCCTCCAATTGTTTATTCCAGAAACAATATTGTAACACCTTTGAAGAAAAATGGATTGGCATTGTAAGAAATGGGGCTATAAAGGGGAAACATAACTTCCAGCTGTTTCCTCAAAAAAGAGCAAACTATGTGTGTATAAAAGGAGAACTTTAACCAAAACCAAATATGGAATTTCTGTTTCACTTCTGACAGATGGTTTGTAGCCTTTTGAATAGCTATTGGTCTCTTACTGGTTATGTTTGTGCTTTCCTGAAATCCTTTTTCTTATTGGAACCCTTTTTGTAGTTATAATTTGTTCTTTAATTTCTCAGGACCAAAACTGGAGTTTGTGTCCTCTCTCACAAGACATGAAAGGATCACTGGAGGAAAGACACATTTAGGGCAGAATATTGGTAAAAAAAAAAAGGGGGGGGGGTCTTAAAGACGAATTTTAAGTATAAAAAAGCCAGAATTAAGAATTCATACCACAAAAAATTTCAAGCAAAAAATGTCAACCATTCTGTGGTAAGCTAAATAATGGGCCCTCCCAAAATACCCATGTCTGGATTTTAGTAGGGCCCTAAATATATTCAATTGTATCCTTATTAGAGGGAGGAAGAAAATATGACTACAGAGGAATTACATGTGATGACTGAAGCAAAAGGCTTGAGTGATAGCAGGAAGGCACCATGAGTCAAGGATACACAGATGACCTCTAGAAACTAGAAAAAGTAAGGAAACGAATTCTTCCCAGGTCCCCCAAAAAGACCAGCATGCCAACATCTTTACCTTTGCCCAGTGAAGTCAATTTTAGAATCCTGTCCTCTCCAAGTATGAGGGAGAAAAAAATATGTGTTTACTAAGCCACTAAGTATACAGCAGCCATAAAACTTAATACCCATCCTGGTATACAAAATCTCAGTGGCTTTGCCAATGACTCGTTTCTATGTTGCTGTTAGATATTTCTGATTTTCCATATGGATTTAAGAAATTTTTTCTAAGATTAATTTTTTCCTCACTCTAAAATTATAGTGTTATGAAGGACAAGGAAGTAGTAGGATCCAGATTTGATGCCATGCTCAAAGTGAATCCAGTGTTTGGTGCATTTAAATGAATGCTATTTTCCTAACTCCCCAGGGTGCCTGGCATAGAATCTGTGTAGATTATCCTCAAACACTTGCAGAATGGGTGAGTGAACAAGGAGTGCTCTGCAAGGAAAGGGATGTCTTCTCACTGGTAAAGTTCATCGGCCAAAGGTCATTACTTTGCCTCAGGCACCAATGAAAGAGGAAATTACCAGACAGCTTTTGGGTTTTTTTCCTTTGAAATATATACTCATAAACATATATGCAAAGGTTTTCTCTTTATGGAGAAAACTCAATCTGTGATCAGCAAACAATTATTTGGCTAGCAAATTCAGATATTAATTGAAAACTTTTTAGGACACTGTCTGGAACATGATTGCTATATGTTTGTTAAATAAATTTGTACTTTTCAAAATTGAACTGGTAAATCAAGAACTTGGGCATTCCATTTTAGGAAACATTAAAATTTTACCTAAGAGCAAATGTGAAAATACCTCCAAAAAACCACTTGAAAAAAATCTTGTATGAAAAGAACTATCAGGGGGCTGGTGCTGTGGCATGGCAGGTAAGGCTGATGTCTACAGTGCCATATGGGTGCCTGTCCAAGACCCAGCTGCTCCAATTCCGATTCAGCTCTCTGCTGTGGCCTAGGAAAGCAGTAGAGGATGGCCCAGGTCCTTGGGCCCCTGCACCCATGTGGGAGGCCTGGAGGAGGCTCCTGGCTCCTGACTTTGGATCAGCGCAGCTCCTTTGGCCACTGTGGCTGGTTGGGGAATGAACCAGCGGATGGAAGACCTTTCTCTCTCTGCCTCTCCACTCTCTGTGTATCTCTGACTTTCAAATAAATAAATTGATTAAAAAAAAAAAAAAAGAACCATCAGGAACCTTGGTGGTTTGGTAGCACATGATTTCCCAACACTTGTTTTCAGGAAAGGATATATTTTACTGGATTCCATTAGCGCCTATTGTGTGGGAGCAGCTGCTTCAGACATCACTGATGTGGAAAAAATCTTTCCTGACTATTTGAATAGTAAGTTATTTTCTTCTTCTCGAACTAAAAATGTCCACTTCTAATTAAAATCTTTGATGAAGCAGCATGCAAACATTTCCAGGCTCAGAGGCTGCGTGGTCTCTTCTCTTCCTCTCCCTTCCTCCTCATCACCCTAAAGAGGAGGCACCTAGCTCCTCTCTGCCCTTCAGAATGGCATGGATTCTCATGACACTTCAGTGATGGCAGCGTGGACAACAAACAACCCCAGGAGAAACATCACACACGAGGGATGGACAGAGAGAAGAGGACTGATTACACAGGGAAGGAACAGTAACTAGAGAATCCAGTGCAGATCAAAAGGTTTCCTTCTCCTTGACCTTTCTTGTTAGGTTCCCAAATCCTGGATCTTCACAACTACTTCCTCATCAAACTGGGGCACTGGAGAAACAGTGAGGGATGGGAAGCATCACAGAGTGAAAAGGATATGGGTTTTAGCTGGCTTTTTGTCATTAGTTAGTTACCAGGCACCGACAGACACCGCCAACTTAGGTCTCTGCGGTCTCTCTATCAGTCAGTGGGAGAACAATGTGGATATGATCACACAGGACAAACTCTTCCTTTTCCACGACCCCCAAGATTCTCAGGAATCTTGAGGTGGAAGAGGGTATGATGAGAAGATTCAGGGGCTCTCTCACTAAAACAAATACAAAGGAGGTGTCACCTGGCACCCTCTCACTGAACAATCCGAGTTCCAAAGTTTCCCTTCTGCTTCTAGGATAGGGCTGAGACCCTGAGACCCCACAAGCAACTATGAGTCTAAATCAAATTAACCTGCCTTTAAAAGGCAGGAAATTGGGGCCAGCACTGTGGGACAGTGGATTAAGCTGCAGTTTGTGACATTGACATCCTTTATTGGAGTGCTAGCTCCAGTTTTGGTGACTCTGCTTTTGATCCAGCTCTCTGCTAATGCACCTGGGAAGGTAGTGGGATGGCCCAAGTACTTAAGACTGTGCCACCTGATGGACTTCCAGGCTCCTGGCTTTGACCTGACCCAGCCCTAATTGTCATGGCCATTTAGGGAGCCAATCAGCAGATAGAGTTCTTTCTCTCTGTTTCTCCCATTCTGTCACTCTACCTTTCAAATAAATACAATAAATCTTAAAAAAAAAGAAAAAAAATTGGTTTGTCATAAGCATAAGAAAACCCAAGTAAACAAACTTGGCTTAGAATGTCAGAGTGCATTTGTCCAGTTTATCATCTAATCTCTCACTGTCTGAACTGGTGCAGAATGCCTTGCACAAGGCTAGGGTTCAATAATTTGTTGAATTCACAAGTGGCTTATTTTTCAGATATTGTTATAAAAAATTTATTCTCCAACTAGGATAAAGGCCTGGGAAGACACACCCATGAAATCAGGGTAGGTAAGCAAGGGAAGTAGAGAGAAAATGTTCGTTCTTTCTTTCTTTCTTTCTTTCTTTCTTTCTTTCTTTCTTTCTTTCTTTCTTTCTTTGTTTCTTTCTCCTTTTCTGAAAGGGAAATGACATGATTACAAGATTCTCCATTGCAAAATCTGGGCAATTAGTCATAAACAATATTCCAGTTATAATAAAAGCAGGATTGGCCTAAAATTGGGCCATCACACACCCCACTCTTCTAACTTGGACACCTAGAATCACCTTGCATCATTTTCTCAAACTCTCTTGGGACCTGCAGATACTTTTACCATGCTCCTGGCCCCTTCCTTATGTTTTCTCTGAGAGCTCTAACTCCATAGCTCATTAGAAACCCTAACTTAACAGTGGCCACCAAAAGTAGGATCACAGGCCCCTTCAGCCACAATCTGAGGCCTGGGTTAGATTAACTGCCAGAGGCACTGCCCTCTAGGGATTAGTGGTACTCACCAGCACCTTCTGGTCCCTACAAGGGCCCTCAACAGGTAATTGGGATTGTGGAGACTAGACTCTCATACCAAAGCAAACAATGAAGCAGAATTGTACACTCTGTTCCATGTCTTTTCTCTGTTGGTTAGAGCTGAGAATCAGCTAATGGAAAATGTACCCATTCATAAATATTTTTTAACCAAACATATGACCAGACCCATGTGTAGACACAGTAGGGGTTACCAAAGAATTAAAGCATAGTCTCTGCCCTTCAGGCAGGCCTAGGCTAGGGCTGAGTCAGGGAAAGGAGGCTGCAATAGCAACATTCCTACTCCTTCCTTTGTTCCCTAGAGAGCTGTCCCCCAGCCA
Organism: Oryctolagus cuniculus; assembly: GCF_964237555.1. Taxonomy (NCBI): domain Eukaryota; kingdom Metazoa; phylum Chordata; class Mammalia; order Lagomorpha; family Leporidae; genus Oryctolagus; species Oryctolagus cuniculus. The sequence continues at coordinate 169,256,560 of NC_091432.1, forward strand.
ACTGGATAATTTTTACATTCAGGGTTTGAGCAAAAGCCTTTGATTTCTTAATGTTTTCCCTTGAAATGTTCAAGTGGAATGTCTTGGAGAAAGGGGTCACAATGGCCAATTCATGGAAATTTGTTTCTTGATTGAATGTCCCCCAATTTTTTCCAAAAAGTCTTGAAGGGAATATCCCACAGACCGAAAGGGACCCCGAGAGCTGGGCCTGCTGCTGTGAGCCAGAGCCATCTGCCCATCCTCACCGTCCTGTGTCTCTCGCCTTTCCAGTCTAAGTAAGCTCGAATGGTGGCCAGTCCAGCATACTCCCCTTGGGCTCCACTGAAAAGACAAGAAGAAAAGATTAGGGCTTTGGTCTCTTGGCTTGAATTTATGCATTCAGTTTTTATTGAGACATTCACCAGCATGTGACGCACAGTCATTCCCCGAGACTCTGAGGATCAGCTAGTTCATCTAGGATCTCCACTTGAGCCAAAAGGTCTTATATAACTAAAGCAACCACATCCAGTCTGTACACTAAAGCCCACCCACAATTACCCAAAGATAGATCTTCCAACCCTTACTCAGGACCATGCATGGAAAAAAAAACTTTTTTGATATAATGGAAAATTTTAGAATTTTACCATCACAAGCTTTAACAATTACCAGTTTATAGTCAGTCTTGTTTCCAACTATATCCACGAGTACCCATAGTGAGCTAGATTATTTAAGTAAACCTCAAGCATCATATCTTCTTAAGTTCAAACTTAATTATACATCTTTCAAAGAGTTATTTTTAAAAACATAATTATAACACAATGATCACATCTGTAATAGTAATAGAGAACTTTAATTCCTTAATTGTCATCAAGTATTGAGTCAAGAGCCAGACTAACCCTGAGGAGCTATGTTACTTTTAATGTGGCCCTATACCTGTCAGAGATGGGATTAATTTTCCCCAGATGGCTGCTAGATGCTGGTCATACTTATCTCAACAGGTCTTGAAAGCATTACTTTCAGGGCATAGTTAATAACTAACATTCTAGTGAGCAATTGCTGAGTCAATTGTAGACTGTTATTTACTGTTCTCAGCACCCCATGCAGGAAGGAAAGGGAAGTGAGTAACATGGTATTTTTAGTCCCATTCAAAATGAGCATGTTGGGCGGGCATTCAGCCGCACAGTTAAGATGCCACTTCGGATGTCCAAGTTGCACACTAGAGTATCTGGGTTCAACACCTAGCTCTGTTTCCTGACTTCAACTTCCCACAAATGCAGACAATAGGAGGCAGGGGTGATGGATGGGTCAGCTGATGAGGTTCCTGCCAACCATGTGGGGGAAGACCTGGATTGAGTTCCTCCTGGCTTTGACCTACTGGGTCATTGTGGGCATTTGGGGAGTGAACCTGTGGCTGGGACTGCTCACTCCTGCTCTCTCTGTTTTAAATAATTTTTAAAAAATTTAAATGGCCCTGTCCTCCTTTCCATAATTCCATGAGATATATACTATTACCCATTTTGCCCATGAAGAAACTGAAGTCAGAGTGTAACCTGTCCAGATGGCCAAGAGTGGCAGAGGAAGACTTCGGTATGGAGACGGCCTGTCTAAAAGAGCCACATGCCCTCTTTGCAAGCACAGCACACTGTGCTCCTCAAAGATTTAGAGACTTCTGGGAGCAAAAAGCATTATTTCCTTCCAGAATGATCATCTGCTTGATGGAACTGGAAGGTTTAGCTAAAAACAAAAGGCCTGTCCCACTTGACCCGACACATTCAGTTCCTTGTCAGCTGAACTGAATCTGCTTTAGCTCTCTCTGTTCTCTTCCAGGGAGAAAGGTAAAGACTATTCTGTTGGGGCTGGCGCTGTGGTGCAGCGAGTTAACGCCCTGGCCTGAAGTGCCGTCATCCCATATGGGCACCAGTTCAAGTCCTGGCTGCTCCATTTCCAATACAGCTCTCTGCTATTGCCTGGGAAAGCAACAGAAGATGTCCCAAGTCCTTGGGGCCCTGCACCCGCGTGGGAGACCTAGAAGAAGCTCCTGGCTTTGGATCAGCTCAGCTCTGGCAGTTGTAGCCAGTTGGGGAGTGAACCAGTGGGTGAAAGACCTCTCTCTCTGCCTCTCCTCTCTGTGTAACTCTGACTTTCAAATAAATAAATAAATCTTTAAAAAAAAAAAAAAGACTATTCTGTTTTCTTGGCTACTGAAAAAGTAAGAGTTTTACTTTGAGAACAGGAAAATTAATATGTCATACTCCAGCAAATCACTCATCACTAGGCACTTAGGCTCCCTGTGCCATTGTGACCTCATCTATGAAATGGAGCTAAAAATTGCACCCATTTATAGGACCTATGTGATAAATAGTGAGACAGTCTTTGTAAAATGTTTATCAGCCAAATCCGAACCAATTTTCAGCTACTTCCAATTCTCTGGAATGCCTTCCCAAAAGCCACCAATCCAGCTCTTTGCTATGACCCACAAATCTGCAAATGACCTGTGGATTCTCTACCCCTCGGTCTACTCCTGGCCACCCAGGCCTTACTCCTTTCCTGAACTATATGAAGACAATTCCTGTCCTGGGGCTTTGGCACCATATATTCCTTTTGCTTGGGAAGGCTAGATCTTCACATATTTGAGTTTTTATTAAGATTGAAGTCTCAGCTCAAGTGTCAGTTCCTCAGACAGGCCTCCCCTAAAGGCAATAATCTTGTCTGTCTTACTCACAATTGTATTCTTTATGCCAGGAACATTGACTAAAGGATGATCAATACATACTGATCAACTTTTTTGATTCCTCATGTGCAAAATCATATATTTCAGTGCCTGGCTTATGTAACCTAATACAATGACATCTAGTTCTATTCATGGCAGGATTTCATTCTTTTTATGGGTGAATAATATTCCACTGTGTATATGTATCACATTTTCTTTATCCACTCAACGGTTGTACACTTATGTTTTTTCCATCTCTTGTCTACTGTGAATAGTGCTACAATAATCATGGGCATGCAGGTATTTCTTTGACATATCAATTTCATTTCCTTAGAATATTCCCAATAGTGAGATTTCTGGATCATAAGATAGTTCTATTTTAATTTTTTGAGGAACCTTCATACTATTTTCCATAATAGTTGCACTAATTTACATTTCCATCAACAATGTGTAAAGGTTACCTTTGCTCTACACCCTCATCATATTTGTCATCTTTTATCTTGTTGATTCTAATGAGAGTGAAGTGAAATCTCATTGTGATTTCGATTTGCTTTTCTTTCAGGATTAGTGATGTTGAGCATGGTTCATGTACCTGTTGGCCATTTGTATGTCTTCTTTGGAGAAATATCTATATAGGTCTGTGGCCCATTTTAGAAACAGATTATTTGATTTTTTTTTTTTTTGCCATTGAATTGCTTTTATGTTCTAAATACTAATTTCTTGTCAGATGTACATTTGCAAATATTTCCTCTTATTCTATAGGTTGTTTCTTTACTCCGTTGATTGTTTTCTTTGCTATAAAAGAGCATTTTTTATAAACTCATTTGTCTATTTTTTGTCTATTTTTGCTTTTGTTTCCTACGCTTTGGGTGTCTGACCCAAAAATTTCTTGTCCATTCAAATGTACTGAAGAATTTTAGTTATGTTTTCTTCTAGTAGTTTCATGTCTTTAAATAAGTCTTTAATCCATTTTGAATTGATTTTTATATATAATGAGACAGGAGTAGTTTCCTTCTGTACGTAGATATACAAACTCACCAGCACCAGTATTTGAAGAAACTGTCTTTTCTACAGTGCCTGTCTTAGCACCATTTTGAAAAAATCACTTGGATTTACTTCTGAGCTCTCAATACCATTTCATCAGTTTATGTGTGTGTTTTTATGCCCCACAGTACTGTTTTAGTTACTATATTTTTGTATTATATTTGGAAGTCTGGTGGTGTAATGCCTCCTACTTTATTTGTTTTGCTTAAGATTGCTTTAGCTACTTAGGGATTTTTGTGGTTCCCTATCAGTTTTAGCATTGATTTTTCTAGTACCATGAAGAATGTTACTGGTATGTGGATAGGGATTGCACTGAATCAATCAATCGCTTTGGGTAGTATGGCCATTTTAATAATAGTGATGCTTCTAATCCATGAACACAGTCCTTCATTATTCTATCTCCTTTCCAAATTCTTTTAGGAAAGTGTCATAGTTTTAATTTTAGAGATCTTTTATCTCTTTGATTGAATTTATTCCTAGTTATTTTTATTTTTGTAGCTATTATAAATGGGATTGCTTTCTTGATTTTTTTTCAGACAATTCACTATTGGAGTATAAAAACAGTTCCTTATGATACTTAATGACTTGGTGTTGGATATCTTCAACACTGAACCCCCTTTAAAGGGTGGTGAACGTCTAGTTCAAAGATCATATAAGGCCCATGAAATCATTGGGTCAGGCCTTGGCAAGGCAAACACAGATAGGACTCAAAATACAATGTATCCACCACAGGCTAATTTTTAAGTTGGTAACTTTATATGTCTTGTGAATGATGTTATAAATATCCAAATGGCCCCTGGCAGAAACATGGTTCCCCACTCTGAATCCTCCCTTTACTTTAAAAATACTGCCATCAAGTGGCCAGAGACAAAAAGGATAAAATGATCACAACAGTTATTGTCCAAATGACTTGCTTCATGGGCAGATGCAGCAGGTTAATCCACCACTTGAGAAGCTGGCATCCCATATGGGAGGGCCAGTTCAAGCCCCAGCTGCTCCACTTCTGATCTAACTTTCTGCTAATGTACCTGGGAAGGCAGTGAAAGATGTCTCAAGTACTTGGTCCCTTGTCACCCATATGGGAGGCTAGGATGAAGTTCCTGGCTACTGGCTTCAGCTTGGCCTAGACCTGGCTGTTGGGGCCATTTATGGAGTGAACCAGTAGATGAAAATCTTTTCTGTCTCCGCTTCTCCCTCTCTCTGTGTTACCCTGATTTTCAAATAAGTAAGTAAATCTTAAAAAAAAAATTTCCACTTTGTTCATAGCAACCTTAGAAGACCAACCCAAAGGTAACAAGGTAAAAATTGGCACTAATTGCTATCTTACAGGTGGGATAAACAGGTGACTGAAAATTATCAGTACAGATACTGTGGAAGCAATGATTTTAAGCAGTCTAATGCATTTGTTGCAAACCTCAAGTAAACACTACATAGGTCTTTTCCTCTACAAACTTCAAGTAAAAACCCCTATAATATTCTTACCAATCTGTATCTAATTTGATGTAAGAACAACTCCATTTAACCTTTGCTATCGGTCAAGAAATAACTGCATAAATCTAGCTGCTATCAGAAGAGTACCTTAGAGCATTGGTTCTCAAACTCCTGTCTGGTTTCAAACCAACTGTACCAGCATCACCTGAGAACTTATTAGAAATGCAAGTTGTCTGACCCCAACCCAACCATACAAAATCTGAAGTCCTAAGGGTGTTGCCAAGTGTAAGAACCACTATCCTAAAAGTTTTACAAACTCAAAAATCTAAATATACTTTTGAAAGTAAATGAAACATGGGGTAGGGGCCTAACGGTTCTTCTCACTACTTTACATTTCCCCAAAAATGACTTTCATCATTCATCACCCTTCTTCCCTTCCTGTTACGCTGAGTGTTTCTTTGGGAAGTAAGTCTCTATGAAGAGTTAATAGGTCTTTCAAATATGGCCTCCAGAACATTCTGCTTCTGAAACTACACAAGGCTCAGTAGGAAAATATCAATGACAATCAGTGACACCAATCTTGAGCTTAGGAAAAGAGGGGAGAGAAATGGCAAAAAGCAAATGTTTGACCCTCACCACTCTGAACTATATGCATAGTATGCTCATAGTCATCTAGCTAAACCTCTGTTTTTGATGTTCCTCTAAGTTAACTCAGTCTCCAACCCAGCAACGCTCATTAAAATCATCTGCTAAAAACTACTGCTTGGGCTCAAGCCCCAGAGGAAATTCCAATGTAACTGGTTTGCAGAGTGGGTGGGGCATCAGTATGTTTCAAAAGCTCCTCAGGTAAATATACGGAGAGTCCTCAGAGCTTCTACAAGCCTACTGGCTTTAAGTTGGTGGCCAAGTCAACAGCATCACCCTTACCTGGGAATTTGTTAGAAACAAAAATTACGGGGCTCCAAGGCAGACTTACTGAATCATAAGCTCTGGGCTTAGCAATTTCATAAGCTTTGCAGGTGACTCTCATGCACAATACGTTTTGAGAGTTGTTTACACTTTAGTTTAAGAATCTTCCTAGGATGCGATTCTGGCAAAAGCACCAATGGTGAGTTCAATCTACACACAAAATCACAACTTGCAGTTTTTAAATACAAAACAACGTCCTCAATCTTATAAGCCAAGTGAGCTAATACTAATTCCAGTGTTTGTTTCACTTCAGATATTGATGGAATGTGTTAATTATTGTTTCTTTCTGCCTTAAACACTACATCATAATTCTAAACCAGCAATTTCTAGAGTGTATTTGTGAGCTACTGAACAACTTTAGAGTAATACAGTGTTATGGAGGACAAGCTAAAGCAGGCCTTGCTGGGCGCAGTGGGAAATGGAAAGGTAATTAAATAATACTTGGCAATTTTCTCCAAGCTGGAAATGCTTGTTGAGTTTGGATTTGAGCAAATTCTTCTAAATTGGAGAAAATAGGGATACGCTTCTAGGCATTTTTGTTTCAGCCTTATAAACATTCTTTCATGCCATAGTTATTGGCTTAGTTTGCTCAGTTTCCTATTATAATAAAAAAGAATCTATTTCTCACAGTTCTGGAGGCTGAGAAGATCAACATCAAGGTGCTGTCAAATCCATACTGATGAGGGCCAGCTTCTTGGTTTTTAGGTGGATGTTAATGATCTTCTTAGTGTTCTTAATTTTATTCGTTTTATCTTACATTTTATTGTGAATTCTCCCCTCTTCTGTTCCATTCTTTATCATTAATTTCTGTTCTAATAATCCTTATTCTTTCCTTTCTTCGGTTTGCTTTGTTTAATTTGCCCCTCTTTTTCCATTGTTTTGAAGTAGGTTACATGTTACATTGAGATCTTTCTTCTCTTAAAATGTAGGCCTTTACAGCTACAAATTTCCCTTTAAATGATACTTTAGCTGTATCACTTAAATTTTTGTATGTTGTATCATCATTCTGGTTCTCAAAATATTTTCTAACTTTTCTATGGTTTCTTCATTGATTGAGTGTCCTATTTTATTTCCATGTTTGTGAATTTCTCATTTTTTTCTAACTTAATTTCATTCCATTGTGGTCAGAAAAAAATATTTTTAATCTGCTTTCAATGTCCTTTTGTTCCTAACATTAAAATGTTTTATTTTATATTTTAAATAAATATGCATTTGAAAGAGCAACAGAGAGAGAGAGAGAGAGAGAGACAGAGACAGAGACAGAGACAGAGAGATAGAGAGATCTGCATCTGATGGTTCACTCCCGAAATAGCTGAAACAGATTGGTCTGGATCAGGCCAAATAAGGGAACCAGGAAGTGCATCCTGGTCTCCCACTTGGGTGGCAGAGGCTTCTAGTTATCTGTTGAGAGAATTAGGAAACTCATCAGGAGAACCTCCTCACTCATAAAGGCTAGAATGGATTACTGGTTCTTCAAGTACCCGCCTTTGGGGCAGAGTTCTGGGTTCCTGGCTTCAAGCTGGCCCAGCTCCAGCTCGTGTAGGCATTTGGAGAGTGAACCAGTAGATGAAGGATGTTGCCTCTCTCTTTCTCTCTCTCTCTCTCATTGTCTTGCTCTGCATTTCAAATAAATAAATGAAACATTTATATTGGTTTCATAAAAAGCATGGCTTTTCTGTGAAACCTATGTTACCAGACATGGGGTAGGCCTTGGTTAAAATTGCTTAAGATCTGATTGCTTTATGTTTCAGAAAGTGAGATAACAAATGTCTCAGCTTAAAATGGCCATGCACATTAAACCTCAGATGGAAGCAATTTCTGCAAGTTGGCACTGTGTCCCCCACCCGCTGCTAGAATCCTGTCTTGACTGCTACTCTGCCCTACTCAGCTTCAAGAAGCCAGAGCAGTCATCACCCCATACTCCCTAACAGAAGTTAGGGTCCATTCTTTTGAGAAAGGGAATGTGGGGTGTCAGATGGATTAGTGGGCAGTCAGGGTGGTCCCGGTGGAGGTTTAGGGTGCAAAATGCTTGCTTTCCCCAAACGTTGTCCTTAGCAAGGTCAAGAATGCCTGCCTGCCGACTCCTTGAAAGCTTCTAATCTCGTGAGAATAACAAGGAGAGCGATTCCTTCTGAGATCCCAATTTACCATAAACCAAATTATGTAACCTGCCCTTCTAATGGCTCTTTTAGTTTTATCATGAGAAAGCCAGACAGGATAAAAGATTGCAAATCAGGTCTTTTAATGAGTTTTATCCCCGCCTTGTAACTGAAAGTCAAATTTTTTTTCTTCCCAAAAATTGCGCTGAAAAATTGCAGTATCACCGGCCCCTTCGATTTTGCCTCTCTTGGAGCCCCCTCCATGAAGATATTTAATAAAACCTACTTTTAATTTCAAGCATGGAAAGTTGCCAAGACACTGTGACAAAAAGTGTCCTACATGAAGGACCTTTGAAGGTGAGAACCCAGTGGAAAGAGGTGGTCATCAAAGAAGGATGTATTTTTTTCCGAAGGGATGAGAGAACTTCCATTTTGCTGATAGCCTTGTCTAGACACTGAAGGGGTTTGTGGATTCAAAAGCTTTCCATAGCCAAGGCAGCTCATATCAAGAGCCTCAGGTGATCACTGATATCCTACATGAGTGTTAATTGTCAAATTAACAATAGGAGTTATTGTGCACTAACTTCCCATGAAGGAGTTCTGTCCTCAACTAGTTGTAGTATGAGAGTTAACAGTAAAACTTGTTCTCAAAGATTTATCTCATTTTAGTGTATTAAATGAAAAATATTCTTATAAGTTTTAGATAAGCCTAAGTGCTCAAATCCATTGCCTGTTTCCTTAGGTGCTTCTTTGATTAATGATAAAACTTGGGGCTGCTGTTGTGGCATAGCAGGTAAAGCCGTCCCCTGCAGTGCAGGCATCCTATATGGGAGTCCCAGCTGCTCCACTTCCTATCCAGCTCTCTGCTATGGCCTGGGAAAGCAGTGGAAGAAGATGGCCCAAGCCCTTGGGCCCCTACATCCATATGGTAGACCCGGAAGAAGCTCCTGGCTCCTGGCTTTGGATTGGCTCCGGCTGTTGTGGCCAATTGGGGAGCGAACCAGCAGATGGAAGACCTCTCTCTCTCTGCCTCTCCCCTCTAATTCTGACTTTCAAGTACATAAATAAATCTTCAAAAAAAAAAAAAAAAGACATCATAAGAGGTTATCTCATATGCAGATCACATTTGCCTGCCTGCCTGCCTGTTTATATTTCCTTCCTTCCTTCTTCTCATCCATCCATCTATTCATCCCCATGAACGCAATTTGGTTTCCAAATTGGTGATATATCAGAACCACTTGGTTGCTTGTAAAAATTCTTAGTCTAGTCTCAGAATATTATAATCATAGGTCTGGAGTCAGGCATAACAATGTATTTTTTTTTTATTTGACAGATAGAGTTAGACAGTAAGAGAGAGAGAGAGACAGAGAGAAAGGTCTTCCTCCTTCTGGTTCACCCCCCAAATGGCTGTCAGAACTATGCCAATCCAAAGCCAGGAGCCAGGTGTTTCTTCCTGGTCTCCCATGCGGGTGCAGGGCCCAAGCACTTGGGCCATTCTCCACTGCCTTCCCAGGCCACAGCAGAGAGCTGGACTGGAAGAGGAGCAACTGGGACTAGAACCCGGCGCCCATATGGGATGCCAGCACCGCAGGCGGAGGATTAACCAAGTGAGCCAAGGGCCGTTCCTAGAATGTATATTTTTAATACATGACACAAGATTTTGCTGGAATCTTCTGCTTTTGAAAACCGCTGTTCTTCAAAGCTTTTACTTTACAAAAAAATAAAAATAAAAATGAGGCCAAAGAGGGGAAGTGACTTTTCAAAGGTAGTGACAGAAACAAATCAGCACTCAGATTTTTTTGGCCTGCCTAGATGTAGATACTGCTGCTTGAATTTTATTCTCAAGCCATGTCATGGACTGGTACAGAAGCTAGTTTCAAAAGGCCCACAATGAGCCACATCTTTTGACATTCATGTTCCTGTGCTGTGCCATCTCACATTCAACCTGGGCCAACTCTGTGACTTGCTTTAACAGAGAATACCCTGGAAGTGACACTATATAACTTCAGGGACTAGCTCATAAGAAGTTTCCTGGTTCTGTATGTTTCATGTTGTAACACACCTTTTTGAACCCAGATCTTACTCTCTAAGGAAGCTCAAAGACCCACGTAGGGGTCCAGATGGAGAACATTCACGATGGTACTCCCAGCCAACAATCTATCGCCAATGCCTCAGCTATGTGAATGAGGTTACCTCGACTTTCTTGCCATACTATCTTAGTGCAGTGGAATTCACAGAATGATACAAATACCCTGTTGTTTAAACCTCTAGGTTGTGGGGAGAGTATTACACAAAAGTAGACAGTAGAAATTACAAGGAAAGAAATCCTTTTACCTGTTAGGCTGAAAAGAGATTTGGTCATAACCCGTGAGTTCACACAAATCCTTCTCAAGCTCTCGGAAAAGCTGCTGGTATCCTTGAGCTTGGTCCAGAGGCACAAAGGGGTGGATATTTGCAAATTCTTTCCATGTGATGGGCTGAACAAAAAAAGGGAAGGGGAAAATTGCATATAAACATTGCAATCATAATAACAAAAATAGCTTTCACAATGGTTACAAAAATGATAATAACATCCAACACAAAGAATTCCTTCTATGTGCCTGGGACTGTTCGAAGCACTTAAATATATCAATTCATTTAGGATTCATCTCACTCTTATAAAGTAAGCACTATTATGGAGCATAAAGGTCAAGAAATACAATCTTTTTCAACCTTCTCAGGAACAAAAGTGCCGAAAATTAGATTAAGACCACTAAACCCAATAAACTGCTTCAAGTATGGCTTATTTATACCCTACACAAAACATATATTATTCTCTCTCTTCATTAAACAAAATAAGAAACAAACATAAAAATAAGAAAAATCTTTACTATCACAACATAAAATAATTTCTTATGCCTCATGTAATTTGTTACATTAAAATAAACCAAAGAAATAAGAAGTTAGCTTTACTAAAATGGACCATAATTCAGTGAGATAGTTGTCAACCATAACAGCAAGTTACCCAAATTTTCTGTTAACTCAAGGAATACTTTTAACCTTTAAATCCCTATTCTTCTGGAAAAGTGAATAGATTTCTAGAAATAAAGCTTAAGAGTCTTAATTCTACCTGAGGTTAACAAATTGATAAAATAGAAGTTTTTAACATGGCAAGTTATATTAAAAAGGAAAAAAAAGAGGAACAGGAAAACATAATACTATACAATTATTTTAATTAAAAAGTTTACTCAATAATGATCAAGTTGCAGAAAATAATGGGTTTCTCAACACATTGTTGAATAATAACAAAGTAAAGAATCATTATAGTTATTAAACCACAGACCCAGTAGCTTTCTATACTTATCAGATTCTGTAAAGCTAGATTATTGCCCTACTAAGTGCCCTCTTAATAGAAGTAAGCTACTGGGGTCAGCACTGTGACACAGGCCACCGTCTATAGCACAGGCATCCCATATGGGCACTGGTTCGTGTCTTGGCTACTTCACTTCCAATTCCAACTCTCTGCTAATGTGATTGGGAAAGCAGTGGAAGATGGGCAAGTACTTCGGCTCCTGCATCCAGGTGGGAGACCTGGATGAAGTTCCCGGTTCCTGGATTTGGCCTGGCACAGCCCTTGTTCTATGGCCATTTGGGAAGTGTGTATCCCTCTGTCTCTGTAACTCTTTCAAATAAATAAATTAGCAAATAAATCTTAAAAAAAAAAAAAGCAATCAACTTACTGAGAGTTCAGATGAACTATTGAGCTTCATGGTGCAGGATCCCTTTAAGAAAATCCAAATGTATCACATTAGTGGTTTCATATAGACTGTCTGTCAACCCCCAAGTCTCCCCATTTGGCAACTTCTTTATTCTTTCTGCAGAATATTAAATACAACCCAAAAACGTGGGATCAGAATGGGATTGGAGGCTGGTGCCGCAGCTCAATAGGCTAATCCTCCACCTACGGCGCCGGCACACCGGGTTATCGTCCCGGTCGGGGCACCAGATTCTGTCCTGGCTGTCCCTCTTCCAGGCCAGCTCTCTACTGTACACCGGGAGTGCAGTGGAGGATGGCCCAGGTTCTTGGGCCCTGCATCCCATGGAGACCAGGAAAAGCGCCTGGCTCCTGGCTTCAGATCACCGCGGTGCACCGGCCACAGCACACCGGCCGCGGTGGCCATTGGAGGGTGAACCAACGGCAAAAGGAGGACCTTTCTCTGTCTCTCTCTCACTGTCCACTCTGCCTGTCAATTCAAAAAAAAAAAAAAAAAAAAAAAGAATGGGATTGGAAGTAGTGAGAAAAAAGGCCACAGACTACTACCAGTGGAATCATGCTGTGAACAAGGGAAATGTCTTTGTTTTCCAGTTTCTTCATATACCGGACAATATTTGTTTCTGAGTGATATCTGTGAACACAAAACACATGATTTGGGCCAATAAAATTAGAAAATACATTATATATATATATATATATATATATATATATATATATATATCTTCCAGAAGAATAAGACACAGTAATATTTACTTTCAAAATACAGATCAATTTTGATTATGGGCCTTGTGTCAACTACTTATCAAAGGGAAGGGCACACACTGCCTATGGACATGAGAAGAAGGCTGGGAAGAAGATAAAACAAGGTTCCTGGGAGAAACTTCAGCTGGGCAACTATACATCCAAACCCCACTCTTCCTGACAATGCCAACAGGAAGGTATGCTTTGCAGAAGTCAGGAAGGGGATCCTTACTGGGATGGTTTATTAGCGAACCAAGGCTGGGCCACAGTAACCCAAGTCCAATCACAATCCACATCAGAAGCAATTCCTTATCAAACTTCCTGGCTTATTAACAGGGCACAAATGCACAAGTCACACAAACCTGTTGAACACTTGATGTGTGAGGTATGGGCTAGTTCTCTTGAATGCAGATCCTGGAATACCTCTCAGCTCTTCTCCCATGCATTCAGCAAGCAGTTCCTGCATGGAGAGATCACAGAAAATAAAAAAAGGATCTGTGCCTGTAGTCATATGTGAACACTCAGACTTCCAATGGCTGGGCCACAAAATACTCAAAATGGATCAAAGATAAATGTAAAAGCTAAAACTATTTATCTATTAATAGAAAATACAAGAGGCAAATTTGCATGACCTTCTGTTTGTCAATGATTTCTTAAATATAATACCAAAAGCATAAGCAGATAAAAAAGCATAAGTAGATAAATTGGATTTCATTAAAATAAAAAATGTTTACATATCAAAATATACTATCAAGAGAGCTAAAAGGGATGACACACAGGATGGGAGAAAATACTTGCAAATCATGGAACTGATGGGGCTTAATATCCAGAATACATAACTGAAAACATGGCTTGCTCCTCACTCCTCCCCAGGTTGCCAGTATGGCCCGCTTGGGCCTTTAGAATATTCTCTGGAAACACTCTGTAAATGCATGTATCAAGTATCTATAATTAAGTTTAGCCCAGGGCCAGTGCTATACCCGGCCCCTATTTTTTTTTTTTTTTTTTTACAGGCAGAGTGGACAGTGAGAGAGAGAGACAGAGAGAAAGGTCTTCCTTTTTGCCATTGGTTCACCCTCCAATGGCCGCCGCGGCCGGTGTGCTGCGGCCAGCGCATTGCGCTGATCCAAAGCTGGGAGCCAGGTGCTTCTCCTGGTCTCCCATGGGGTGCAGGGCCCAAGGACTTGGGCCATCCTCCACTGCACTCCCTGGCCACAGCAGAGAGCTGGCCTGGATGAGAGGCAACCGGGGCAGAATCCAGCACCCCGACCGGGACTAGAACCCGGTGTGCCGGCGCCGCAAGGTGGAGGATTAGCCTATTGAGCGCAGTGCCGGCCCCGGCCCCTATTATCTTTAATAATTGAGTTATTAGGGGTTGGCCCTGTGGTGTAGTAGGTTAGGCCTCTTCCTATGGCACTGGCATCCCATATGGGCATTGGTTCATGTCCAGGCTATTCCTCTTCTGATCCAGCTCTCTGCTAATGGCCTAGGAAAGCAGTGGAAGATGGCCCAAGTGCTTGGGTTCCTGCATCCATATGGGAGACCCAGAAGAGACTCCTGGCTCCTGGCTTCAGATTGGCACAGCTCCAGCCATTGCAGGTATTTGGGGAGTGGAATCAGTAGATGGAAGTCCTCTCTCTGTCTCTCCCTTTTCCTGTAACTCTACCTCTCAAGTAAATAACCTTTCTTAAAAAAAAAAAAAAAGCAGGTACTTAATTTTAAAAAAACATCTATTAAATTAATCAGCACCATAACTTTTCCAGCACTGACATAAATAAAATGTCAGTGTCGTACATGTTTGTATCAGGGATGATTTCAAATAAATACCATTAACAATCTTTCCAACTAGCCTGGCTGCACAGTTCTGGGTGGGGTCTATCGACACTGACCTTAGCTGTCAGCCGTCATAGCAGCAAAGGACAGTTAGTAGCATAATGTTAACAGCCTGCTGCCCAGTGTTACACCTGGGTCTCCTCACACTCAGTCCTACAGGAGAATAAGCTCAGAAAGAGAATGCCATGAAGTACATGTTTTTATTTTACTTACTGCAGATGACTCACAGCCAAAGATCCACAACAAATCATCCAGATCTTTTTCATTGACTGTTTCATCAAGAGAAATACCAAGCTACAGAAACAAAAGTAAAATAGAAAACATCTGGTCAACTCCAAGATCAGCAGAAGAAAACTAAGAAAGGTCAATGGGGAGAATGTGCTGAACACAACTGCAACTCAGACCAAAATACAAGGGTACAAGGGTAAAGTTGCCCCTTTAGAGAAGGTGGCTAGAGCAGTTTGAGACTTCACAAAGTTTATTGCAAGTCACAGTGGACTCCTGTCGTATGAATGTTTGGAATGATAATGGAACTAGATATATTTACCTTTTTCTTCCCTTAACTTTATTTGATTATATCAAAGCCTTTACCTTGAATAGTTATAGTGTGAAGGGAGGCGTGTTATGAGTAAAATATGTGCCTTGAAATTCCACTTAAGCAAACTCAAAGTCTTGAGAACTAAGGACAAATTATTTCCTATTTAAAAAGATCATGATATTCCAAACTGTACATTAAAATTCCTTAGAAAAAATAATTGTGCTCAAGACTCCAATCATGATTTAAAAAAAAAAAAAAAAGCTCTTAAGGAGAAAACTCATGAAACTTAAGAAAATTAGTAAAAATACTGAAAAATTATCTTACTGTGCCATCCTCAAAGATCCGAAAGTTGATTTGCCGCTGGGCAGCCCTGCCCAAGACCTCTTTCACTGAGCAGCCACACTGAACCTTCAAGGTGTCAAAGAACAAGTCGTGCTGGAGTGCATGCCCAGCTCGCTTGAGACCTAGAAGGGAGAGAAGAGTACCAGTCTTTCACATAGAGACCTGCTACTTGGCCCCTGACATGTTGCAGAGAACTAAATAACTAAATTCTCTATATAATTGGTTTCTGATTCAAGCCAATCTTTTGGTATCTGCTTTATTTTAAAAGATGAAACAATTTATTATTATGCTATAGAAAATGATGAAGTCCATGTAAAAAAGGAAAAGAATTCACTACCATTTCAATTAAAAAATAAGTAATTCTTACTTTTGCTATTCATGAGAGTGCTTCAAAAAGCTCATAAAAAATGGAATTTAAAGACAAGTTGATTTTGATTTAAAAATTCTGAATCATACATCCCAGAGTCTTCAAAAATTTCACAGAGGGGCCAACACTGTAGCACAGCAGATTAAGCTGCTGCTTTGATTCTGGCATCATTTATCAGAACACTGGTTCAAGTCCCAGCTGCTCTGTTTGTGATCTAACTCCCTGCGAATATGCCTGGGAGCATAGCAGAAAATGGCCCACACACTTGGGCCCCTGCTACCCTTGTAGGAGACCTGCATGAACTTCTGGGTCCTTACTTCAGTCTGGCCCAGCTCTGGTTATTGCAGCCATTTGGGGAGTGAACCAGAAGATGGAAGCTTGCTCTCTTTCTCCCTCTCTCTGATAATACCTTTTTTTTTTTTTTTTTAGACAGGCAGAGTGGACAGTGAGAGAGAGAGACAGAGAGAAAGGTCTTCCTTTGCCGTTGGTTCACCTTCCAATGGCCGCCGCGGCCGGCGCGCTGCAGCTGGCGCACCGCGCTGATCCGATGGCAGGAGCCAGGTACTTATCCTGGTCTCCCGTGGGGTGCAGGACCCAAGCACTTGGGCCATCCTCCACTGCACTCCCGGGCCACAGCAGAGAGCTGGCCTGGAAGAGGGGCAACCGGGACAGAATCCGGCGCCCCAACCAGGACTAGAACCTGGTGTGCCGGCGCCGCAAGGCGGAGGATTAGCCTAGTGAGCCGCGGCACCGGCCATAATATCCTTTTCAAATAATAACATTTTGAAATTTCATGGAAAATGTGTAAAATGAAAGAAGATAACCAGAGTCAGAAACAAAAATAAATGACATTTCATGAGTTAAAATTTTTTGCACCAAAATAAACTTATCTTTTAATTTCATTTTCCATGAGCTTTTTGAAGTACCCAAGTTTCCCTCTAGAAATATATGTGTCTGTGTTACATCAGCTATGTATTTCATTTGCTTTTTTTATTTTAGACTTATTTATTTATTTGAAAGGCAGAGCTACAGAGAGACAGAGAGAGACACAGATCGTCCAACTGCTGGTTCACTCCACAATGGCCAGGAGCCAGGAGCTTCTTTCGGGTCTCGCACATGGGTGCAGTTTTCCCAGGCACATTAGCAGAGAAATGGACTGGAAGTGGAGCAGCTGAGACTTGAATAGGTGCCTCTATGGGATTCTGGCGCCAGAGGCCAAGGCTATACCTGCTACGCCACTGCAGTGATACCCATGTACTTTTTTTAATAACTAACATAACATGAATGTTTTCAGTTTCCATAGATCATTATCTATAGCATTATTTTCAATGGCTGTATAATAGCCCAACCTATGGATGCACTGTAATTAAACAATTTTATTAAACATTTAGGCTGTTTACAAGATTGGGCCATTGTAAGCAATTTTTCAATGTTTAAATTCCTTACATATTTATCTGCTTTTTCCTTTACATATATTTCAGAAAGAAGAACTTTTGGATCAAATCACAGGCACAAAACTGTTGAAATCTTTACTTAGTATATACTAAATTATCTTCTGTATATAAAGATAATTGAAAATGAATCTTGATGTGAATGGGATGGGAAAGGGAGTGGGAGATGGGATGGCTGCAGGTGGGAAGGAGGTTATGGGGGTGGGGGGGAAGCCACTGTAATCCAAAAGCTGTACTTTGGAAATTTATATTTATTAAATAAAAGTTAAAAAAAAAACAAATCACAGCCACAATTATAAAAGCTTTTCATACATTTTGTTTAAGTGTCAACAAGTCACATCAATTTAGTATTAATATTCTTATTAGTCTTTATCAATGTGATGTTAAAAATACCACTTGTTTATTTTAATTTTTATTTTTATGATTAATATGGAGGTTGAAATTTTTTATATATTTATGGGATATTCACTTGTTTGTATTCTTTCTTTTTAAATTACATTTAACACCCTACACCGATTTTTCTTTCAGAGTGTTCTTCATTCTCATGTTTAGGAATTGAGGAAAGTAACAGCTCTCAATAAAAATATGAACAGCCTATCATAGATGTTGAAGACAGTTTTTCCAGATTGTCTTTTGACTTTTAGAGACAGTAATAGATATGCAGCATGTCTTCAATTTTACCTGCTCAAATGTACCAGTCTTGTTAAGCCCAAAGATTTTAAAATAGATAACCAACTCACCTTCAGACAAAATCAAAGTGGCATTGTGTACCCTCCTAGCAATATGCTCCAGTCCACGAGAACCATGATAGATGGCAAACATGGCAGCCATGTTTGCCAAGAGGGCCTAAAAGGATAAAAAACATTTAGAGAATCATATTCAATAATGTGATGGAAGATGATTAGTGAGAAGATGTAATTATGTGATTTAGATGTCGAAACAAATGGACAAAATTACACAATCTTATTTCCTGCATTTGGACCCATTTATAATCTACCTGACTACCTAAGAGAAAATACAGCATCCAAGCCACCCTGGAGTTACTATATAAAACCTTCAAATTTGACTAATATAATGGAGTTTCATCCATGAAGTATGAAATCAGCCATCAAGAAGAAATACTGAGTGTTGCAAGACAATGAGGAATAAAGATCTCAGCACGCGGGAGGAAGAGTTGTAGTTCAAGTAGTTCTTCAAGAATAGAATCAGGGGCCAGTATTGTGGCATAGCAGGTAAAACTGCTGCCTTTGCCTGCTCCACTTCCAATCCAGCTACCTGCAAATGTTCCTGGGAAAGCAGCAGAAGATGGCAAGTGCTTGGGTCTCTGCAACCACATAGGAGACCCAGATGAAGCTCCTGGCTCCAGACTGGTCCAGCTCTGGCCATTATGGCCATGTGGGGAGTG
The DNA here is from genome assembly GCF_964237555.1 of Oryctolagus cuniculus. Classification (NCBI taxonomy): domain Eukaryota; kingdom Metazoa; phylum Chordata; class Mammalia; order Lagomorpha; family Leporidae; genus Oryctolagus; species Oryctolagus cuniculus. Next base: position 169,275,223 of record NC_091432.1, read on the forward strand.
AATCAGTGGATGGAAGATTCTCTGTCTGTCTCTCTTTCTCTACTATTCAAATAAAAAAAAATCTTGTTTTTAAGAAAATAGAATCAGCATCCAAAAATAAAATTTTCAACAATTTTCAAACAACAAATACTCAGAGAATACAAGTCTCATAAAGTCTTAAGTAAAACATATGCTGAATTTCAACCAACCAAAATCTGTAGCAAAGGACTGCCCAAGATGAAAATGCAGGATGCAATAAAATAAAGCCAAAATGAGTTGGCAGGAGATATCCTAGAAAGAGAAAACTAGAACCTATTGGCTTATTCCCTTATGACAGAAAAGTTGCTTTCTCGGGTAAAAAGATATTGCTCTTGGCCTTTGGACTGAGGTTTCAGAAAGGTATTTAAGCGAAGTGTGTATTCTAATATTATAGAAAAAGGAAAGAAGCAGCAGCGCTGAAATTGCTCCAAAGTCCAGGATGTTTCTGTGAGCAGGTCCATCATGAGGAGCAAGGAAAGATCCCCTGAAGGGATGGTGCGGAGATGAAAAAGGCGATAACCAGGGTCAGAAACCAAAATGAATGACATCTTGCAAGAAAATGATGGAAGCTAATTTTCTGCTTCTTCTCAGTTTCATTCTTTTTTTTTTTAAAGATTTATTTATTTATTTGAAAGGCAGAGTCACAGACAAGAGAGAAGGAGACAGAAAGGTCCTCCTTCCACTGGTTCACTCCCCAAATGACTGGAACTGGGCTGACCTGAAGCCAGGAGCCTGGAGCCTCTTCCAGGTCTTCCATGTAGGTGCAGGAATTCAAGCAGTTGAGCCATCCTCTACTGCTTTCCCAGGCCATTACCAGGGAGCTGGATCAGAAGAGGAACACCCAGGACTTGAACCGGCACTCATGGGATATTGGCACCACAGGTGACAGTTTTAACTGCCACTAGGCACAGCGTTAGCCCCATTATGTTTTTTACTTGCTTCTTCACCCTAGAGTCTTCCAGTGAACAGATTTCTAACCATTCACTATCAGCCCAATTAACTGGTCCAAATTCAAATGTCAGACTAACTGCCTGCCCCGTCCATAGTCCCTTCGATCTCATTAGTCAGCAATATGGTCTCTAATATACAAGATCAACAGTTCAAGGCCTTTCACGACCAAGCATCCCAGGAATACTTCACAGAATAGACTCTCAACTGAGAATAAAAGCACTTTAAGACTGGTTGATGTTCGGCTGGTGCCGCAGCTCACTAGGCTAATCCTCCGCCTGTGGCGCCAGCACACTGGGTTCTAGTCCCAGTCGGGGCGCCAGATTCTGTCCTGGTCGCTCCTCTTCCAGGCCAGCTCTCTGCTATGGCCTGGGAGTGCAGTGGAGGATGGCCCAAGTGCTTGGGCCCTGCACCCCATGGGAGACCAGGAGAGGCACCTGGCTCCCGGCTTCGGATCAGCGCGGTGCACCGGCCGCAGTGCGCCGGCCACAGTGGCCACTGGGGGGTGAACCAACAGCAAAGGAAGACCTTTCTCTCTGTTTCTCTCTCTCACTGTCCACTCTGCCTGTCAAAAAAAAAAAAAAAAAAGATTGGATGATGTTCAACACTGAATCTAGTTTGTTAAGTACACATTTTCTCTACTATGCTGTTAGAAAAGAAATCTCTATCAGGCCCCTGCAAAACAAGAAACAGATAACAGAAAGTGAAGTTAAGTCAATAGAGAAAATAAGAAGGAAAAGAAGACATCAGAAAACACAGAAACATATTTTTGAAGAATAAAATTCCTACACAAAGAATAGATAATCTTGTGAATCTGTACAATGATCAGAAATAAATACAGGGGCCGGCGCTATGGCGTAGCGGGTAAAGCCGCTGCCTGCAGTTATGGCTTCCCATATGGGCGTCAGTTCGAGTGCTGCCTGTTCCACTTCCAGTCCAGAGCTGTGCTATGGAAAGCAATGGAAGATGGCCCAGGTCCTTGGGACCCTGTACCCACATGGGAGACCCAGAAGAAGCTCCTGGCTCCTGGCTTCAGATCAGTGCAGCTCCAACCATTGTGGCCAATTGGGGAGTGAACCAGCAGATGGAAGACCTTTCTCTCTCTTTCTCTCTCTGTGTGTGTGTGTAACTCTAACTTTCAAATAAATAAATAATCTTAAAAAAAAAAAAAGAAAGAAAGAAATACAGAGGCATCACAAAACTGCACAACTATGGAGAGGGCAAGTCTGAGGTCAAAAATACACAACACAGGGGACCAGTACTGTGGTGTAGCAGGTGAAGTTGCCACCTGAAGTGCTGGATCCCATATGGGTGCCAGTTTGAGTCCTGGCTGCTCCACTTCCAATCCAGCTCTGCTATGACCTGGGAAAGCAGTGGAAGATGGCCCACGTTCTTAGGCCCCTGCACCCACGTGGGAATCCTTGAAGAAGCTCCTGTCTTCAGATCAACACAGCTCCAGCCACTGCAGTCATCTGGGGAGTGAACTAGGGTATGGAAGACCCTTCTCTCTCTCTGTCTCTCTGCTACTGCCTCTCTGTAATTCTGCCATTCAAATAAATAAATCAATCTTTTTTTAAAAACAGACACTATACTATACCTAAATTTGTATTTACAAAAAAATATATAAATATATATACAACACAGTATGCCCAAATGCTGACGGCCATCATGCTAGGAAATAAAGACCCAAGCCTAACATTCACATAATACACTGGGAGGCTCCAAAACAACAGCATTATGGAGTTTGATTCATATCCCTTTTTAATCTGGAGATGATTCTTTCCATTCCCAGGGGACTGTATCAAAGGACTCAACAACAAATTGATGGGAAGTATAAAATCATTTTTAAAAATATTCAAGGAGCCAGGCCGGCGCTGTGGCTCACTAGGCTAATCCTCCACCTGCGGCGCTGGCACCCTGGGTTCTAGTCCCGGTCGGGGCACCGGATTCTGTCCCGGTTGCTCCTCTTACATACAGTCCAGCTCTCTGCTGTGGCCAGGGAGTGCAGTGGAGGATGACCAAAGTGCTTGTGCTCTGCACCCACACGGGACACCAGGAGGAAGCACCTGGCTCCTGGCTTCGGATCAGCGCAGTGCGCCGGCTGTAGCAGCCATTTGGGAGGTGAACCAACGGAAAAGGAGGACCTTTCTCTCTGTCTCTCTCTCTCTCTCTCTGTCTAACTGTGCCAGTCCAAAAAAAAAAAATATTCAAGGAGCCAGCGCTGTGGCACAGTGGGTTAAGTCACCACCTGCAGTGCTGGCATCCTAAATGGGTGCTGGTTTGTCCCAGCTACTTCACTTCCAGTCAAGCTCCCTGCTCATAGCCTAAGAAAAGCAGCAGAAGATGACCCAAGTGCTTGAGCCCGTCACCCATGTGGGAGAGAAAGAAGAAACTCCTGGCCCCTGGCTTTGGCCTGGCATATCCCCAGCCATTGCAGCCATTTGAGAAGTGAGTGAACCAGTGGATGGAAGAGTTCTCTTTCACTCTGTCTCTTCTTCTTTCTCTGTAACTCTGCCTTCCAAATAAATAAGTCTTTTAAAAGTATATCAATGAAAGACACTAGAAAATCAAAAGTAGATCAAAGAAACAAAAATAGAGATCAAGAAAAGAAAAAAAATTTTGATAAACTGGACAGTTTTTTTTTTTTTAAGATTTATTTACTTGTTTATTTGAAAGACAGCATTATATAGAGAGAGGGAGAGACAGAGAGAGAGAGAGAGAGAGATGTTCCATCTGTTAGTTCATTCCCCAGTGGCCACAACAGCTGGGCTGGGTGACACCAAAGCCAGGAACCAAGAGCTTCATCCAGATCTCTCACATGGGTGGCATGGTCCCAAATACTTTGGACCATCTTCCACTGCTTTTCCCAGGCCTTAAGTGGGGATCTGTATTGGAAATGGAGCAGGTAGAACACAAACTGTCACCCAAATGAGATGCCAGCATTGCAAATGGCAGCTTTATCTGCTATCCACAACACCGGCTTCTGGGAAAATTTTTAAAAATAGGGGCAGGTACTGTTGTCCACGGGTTAAGCCACCATCTTCTGGGCCAGCATTCCTGATGAGCACCGGTTCAAGTCCTGGCTGCTCAACTTCTGATCCAACTCCCTGCTAACGTGGCTGGGAAAGCAGTGGAAGATGGCTCAAGTTCCTGAGCCCTTATATCCACGTGGGAGACCTGGGAAAAGCTCCTGGCTCCTGACTCCTGGCTTCTACCTGGCCCAGTCTCAGCTTCTGCAGCCATTTGGGGAATGAACTAGCAGGTGAGATCTCTCTTTCTCTCCTCCCTCTCTCTGCAACTCTGCCTTTCAAATAAATAAATAAATCTTTAAAAATATAAAATAAAATCAGGATATTTAAGAATGTATTAAAAGCTAACATTGAAGCTAAACAAAGGCATGGAAAGCTAACAATGCTCAAAATATTTAGCTATTAAGGAAATCCAAATCAAAACCATAATGAAGTATTACTTCATACACACTGGGATAAAAGTCAAGGGAATAGCAAGTATTATTGAAAATGTAGAGAAATTAGAATCTTCATACACTGCTGGTGGGAATGTAACATGCTGTAGCCCCTGTGGAACACAGTCTGGAAGTCCTTCAAAAAGTTAAAGGCAGAGTTTTCTTATGACCCAGCAATTCCACTTCTACATATAGCCAAGAGAACTGAAAACATGTCCATGCAAAACTTTGTGTAGCAATGTTCACAGCAGCTTTATAATGCCTAAAAGTAGAAATAGGGGATGGTGTTTGATGCAGCAGTAAAGCAATGGCTTGGGATGTCCACATCCCATATCAAAGTGCCTGGATTTGAGTTCTGAACTGACTCCCAATTCTGTCTTCCTGCTGATGCACACCCTCAGAGGCAGCAGGTGAGAGGTTCCTGCCACCCATGTGTGAGACCTCGATCAACACGTGTTCCAAGTGTCTGGCTTTAACCAGGCCCAGCCCTGGCTGACATGGGCATTTGGGGAGTGAGCCAGTTGATGGGAGATCTCTTTTTGTCTTTCTCTATGCTTTTCAAATAAAATAATTTTTTCAGAACATAAAAACAACTGAGGCTGGTGCTGTGGCGTAACAGGTAAAGCTGCCACCTGTAGTGCTAGCATCCCATATGGGTGCCAGTTCTAAGTCCTGCTGCTCCACTTCAAATCCAGCTCTCTGATATGGCCTGGGAAAGCAGTGGAAGATGGCCCAGGTCCTTAGGCCCCTGCACCCATGTGGGAGACCCAGAAGAAGCTCCTGGCTCCTGGCTTCAGATAGGTGTAGCTCCGGCTACTGTGGCCATCTAGGGAATGAACCAGTGGATGGAAGGCCTCTTTCTGTCTCTCTATCTTTCTCTGCCTCTGTCTCTCTGTAACTCAGTCTTTCAAATAAATAAATAAATCTTAAAAAAAAAAAAAACAATCGAAATATCTGTGAATAAATGAACGAGTAAACAAAATGTGGTATATCCAAGTAATGGTAAATTATTCAGTCATTTAAAAAAGGAATAAAATATTAATATAGGCTGCAATATGGGTAAACCTTGAAAGCATTATTCAGTATGAAAGAAGCCAGGCACAAAAATCCACATGATGTATGATCACATGCATATGAAATGTCGAGAATAGGTCAATCCATAGATTCAGAAAGTAGACTGGTGGTTACCAGGTACTATCAGAAGAGAACAGGGAGGGGACTGCCTAACAGGAACAGGGCTTCCTTTTAGGGAATGAAAATGTTCTGCAACTAAATAGTAAAGATTTAGGCCGGCACCGCAGCTCACTAGGCTAATCCTCCGCCTTGCGGTGCTGGCACACCGGGTTCTAGTCCCGGTTGGGGCGCCGGATTCTGTCCCGGTTGCCCCTCTTCCAGGCCAGCTCTCTGCTGTGGCCAGGGAGTGCAGTGGAGAATGGCCCAGGTGCTTGGGCCCTGCACCCCATGGGAGACCAGGAAAAGCACCTGGCTCCTGGCTCCTGCCATCGGATCAGCGCGGTGTACCAGCCGCAGCGCGCCGGCCGCGGTGGCCATTGGAGGGTGAACCAACGGCAAAGGAAGACCTTTCTCTCTGTCTCTCTCTCTCTCACTGTCCACTCTGCCTGTCAAAAAATAAAATAAAAAAAAAAAAAAAAAAAAAAAGATTTCACAACTTTGTGAGCATACTAAAAAGCAGTGAACTAGGCCAGGCATTGTGGCACAGTGGGTTAAGCCACCATTTGAGACACCTGCATCCCATATAAGTATACTGGTTTGAGTCCTGGTTATTCCACCTTCAGCCTAGCTCCACACTACTGTCCCTGGGAAGCAGTAATGATGGCTCAGTTACTTGAGTTCCTGCCACCCATGAGAGATCCACAAGGAGATCCTGCTTCTGGAGTGAACCTGGCTCAGCTTCAGCTGTTGCTGCCATTTGGAGAATGAACCAGTGGATAGAAGATATCTGTGCGTGTGTGTGTATGTGTGTGCATGCTCTGTCATTCTGCCTTTCAAATGAACAAGTAAGTAATAAAACTATTGAACTATATAAGTGAATGAATCTTACAGTAAATTATATTAATAAAATGCTAATGAAATGTAAATTTTGATTCAATGCCCTTGACTTTAGAAAAGCTAAAGAAAGAGCTACTTGTGATGGTAGAAGCTAAGAAATAAGAGAATATAGACTAGTACATATGAAGAAATGTCACAAATTACAAAAAGATGTTTTTTTTAACAAATTCATTAACACAACACTTGGAGAGATTTACCTGGGCTGTACAAATATTGCTGGTAGCCTTGTCTCTGCGGATATGTTGCTCCCTCGTTTGAAGAGCAAGACGATACACTTCTTTCCCAGTGGCATCTCTGGGCCAGAAACAAAGCATCCAATTAGCACAGACAGTCACAGCATCAGGAGTTTCCATAAATGGACCTTACTCCTTCCTTCCCAGCTTGATATGAATTCAACAAATTTACATGGGTGTTAATTCATTACCCAGCTCAAAACAATGATGCTGATTGAAGATTAAGTTTCATCCTGAGCTTCCTGGCAAATGCAGACAAAGTGAAATATCTGGGAAAATAGAATCTCTGTACTACAAACACAAAGTGACTGTATGACTACAAGGTAAAAGAATGGTAATAATCTAATTATTTATATCTAACAAAATTTCTCCTTCCCTAATATCTATCTCTCTCTCAAATGAATAAAATTTTTAGGAATTTGGAATTTAGGAATTCAAATGAATAAAATTTTTAGGAATTTGGATAAACACAAGATCCAACAATCTTAATCATTTTTTTATCAGTCCTTGGAATACATTTTTTAGTAAGTTAAGAAGTTCATTGTAAAAACCAGCTGATAATAACTAATATACTAAATATTTTAAATTATAAATTCCTCTGCCTGATTTCCTCTGGTGAGAAGACACTCATAGACGCTAAAGTAAGAAAACTTGATCAAACTTATTTTTATACTAAAAAGCAAAGATCCTTTTACAATACAGATTGAGGAAATTTCAAAATCTCATATCACCATCACATCATTCACGAATTTATTAACTTATGTCTAGCTTTTAGAAAATGTCAAAAAGGTCATGCTAAATTTCGCCAGTAATAATCCTAGCACTCATTTAAATTCTTAATCTTTGAAGTTTCATTAATGAAGAACATTCAAGAAACTATACTTGAAAAAGGGGCATTTGATGCAGTGGTTAAGACAGGACTTAGGATGCCATCATTCCCAATTCCAGCCTCCTGCTAATGCATATCCTAGAAGGCAGCAGATGATGGCTTAGGTAGTTGGTCCCTGCTATCCAGGTGGGAGACCTGGATTAAGTTTGAGCTCTTGGCTTTGTCCTCACCCAGTCTCAGCTATTGTTGGCCTTTGGGGAGTGAAGCAGTCAATGGGAGAGCTCTGTGTCTGTTTATATGTCTCTGCTTTTCAAGTAAATAATTTTTTTTTCAAAAAGAGCAAAGTACATTTGAAAATTACTCAAATGTCCAAGTGGCAAGAGCCTCTAGGATAAAACATGGATCACATTCAACATGGTGTGCTTTGTAATCTCTCATTGCACTTGTATTTACTTTTCAAAATGGTTATTTGTTTTCATCTACTTGAAACAGAGAGAGGGAGAGGAAGAGAGAAAATACTCCATCTCTCACATGAGTGGCAGGGGAAAAGCACTAAGTCATCATCTGCTGCCTCCCAGAATGCATTATCAGGAAGCTGATCTGAAGTAGAGTACCTAGGACCCAAACTGACGCTCTGATGTGGGATGTGAGTGTCCCAAGTGATGGCTTAACCTGCTGTGCCATGACACCGGCCCTGTATTAATATAACAGTATGCATTACACTATTGAGAAACTGGCTAGACACAAAAAATACCTAAAATATTCAGTTTCTCAAAGTTTTAACCAACCTAAATGAATTCACTTCTATGACTCTAATACTAATATATAGTAGGGGCTGGTGCTATGGAGCAGAGGGTTAACATCCTGGCCTGAAGCACCAACATCCCATATGGGCACCAGTTCTAGTCCTGGCTGCTCCATTTCGGATCCAGCTCTCTGCTATGGTCTGGGTAAGCAGTGGAAGATGGTCCAAGTCCTTGGGCCCCTGCACCCATGTGGGAGACCCGGAAGAAGCTCCTGGCTCCTGGCTTCAGATTGGCGTGGCTCTAGCCGTCGCAGCCAATTGGAGAGTGAACCAGCAGATGGAAGACTTCTCTCTGCCTCTCCTCTTTCTCTGTAACTCCCACTTTCAAATAAATAAATAAATCTTTTAAAAATACTAATATATAGTAAATTCTATATTATAGCTTTTCAAATAGGTACACACAGTGTTTGAGAAGCACTGACTCATAACCCAAAGAGATCATCTCTTCTGACTGTGTACATTTCCTTAGTCAACTCAACATGGGCCAGTTAAATTCTGAGAGAAATTAGTGACTTTTTTGATCAGGAGATGGAATAGGGAAAATCATAATCACAATAAAAGAGGAGGAAGAACAAGAGCTGCTTTACCTTGTTACTCCCACCATTCTTCCAGGCATCATCCTCACCAAGTTTTCTCTGACAGCAAAAAATGCTGCATGAGGTCCCCCATAGCCCAGCGGCACTCCGAATCTCTGTGAGCTGCCCAGAGCTATGTCTACCCCAAATTCTCCGGGTGGCCTCAAGATACACAAGGCTAAAAGATCAGTAGCACAGCATGTCAGGCTCTAGAAAGGAAATAGGGGAAAAGGGACATGATTATTACCTTTCCCCCAAGAGTAGTGGGAGAGTAAATTATCTCAACTCTAGGCAAACTTGAAGAACTGGTTCATATTCTGTCGACTCCATTTACTCATTCATTTTTTCAAACACTATTTGCTGATTGTCTACCATGACAGGAATCAGTGAATAAAACAAATTTGAAGGAGGCAGGTGGGACAGTCTTACTATTCCATGTGATTATAGTAAAGAAATTGAAAGAATGAAGAAGAGAGAGAACAGACAGACAGACAGAAAAAGAAAGAAAGAGAGAAAGAAAAGGAATGAAGGAAGAGAGGGAAGGGAAGCGACAGGAAGTGACGAGAAGGAAGGGAGACAGATGTTGAGACATACCTCAAGGGATCCCCACATGGAAGGTTTGCCTACCCCAGTCTGGTGAGCTCTCTCCACAAGCTCTGTGAAGTCTTCTACCTTCCCCTCGGTGTCTGGGTACTGAAACAAGACTCCACTGACATCTTTTCCACTGAAGTCCATTTCATGTGGTAACTTTAGCTCAATGAGGACTCCATTGTATCTGGAAAGATGGACAAAGAATCATCATGCTTTGACAAGGGAAAAGGTCTTCTCACCCCATTCCACACCTGACCCTTCAGAATAAACAGTGCATCACACCAACTCAAATGCAACCAACAGCTCAGAGTTTATTCCTGTCTTCAATGGTTACAACTCTCATCAAAACCTATACCTGTATCTACAAAGCCATCACCGCTTTCACCTTAGAGCAGTCTTAGGTGAATGAAAAATCATCAGTAACATGAGCAAGAACTTCTCAGAATCCTAAAGTATATAATATCAATTATATGTCAGAAAACTCCACTGAAGGGATGGAAATATATGTTGAGGGTAAGAAAGCCCAACTGTTACAAAGGAGAAAGCAAAAGGTGGTGGTTGTGCCATGTTTCTTTTGCCTGATTATAGCATTAAAAAAATATAATACCTTAATCTACAGCAACTACATGAAGGTATTGTGCATACTAACAGTATTTTTCAAATATTTTCCTCTATTTTTCAAATTTTCTGAAACATTGTTGAAATGAATTTAATATCTAATTTTCTTCTTACTTAGAAAAATGAAATAATAAAGGCATCTAAATCTATAATATTTCCTGCTCAATTCTGACACAGTTTACTTACCAGAGAGATCCCTGGAATAAAGTTACAGGGAAAGCAAAACTGAACAACGCCAATTTAAACCAGATTCACCTCCAATAAGTGAAAGTGAGAGAAAGAAATAGCAGAGATGAGCATATTACCCCTGAGTTCAAAACACAAATAAAATCAATTACTTGGCTCTAGTCTGGATGACAGCTATTGTCTGGGGGTGACAACGAGGGTCAACAAAAAATTTCTTCCTCTTGTTGTGTCTGTTCAAAAGAAAAAGCACATTTGAACATGAAATTCAAAGAAATCAGAGTAACCTTTTAGAACGCAAAGCAAATGTGGTACTTAGGGAAAATGCGAGCGTAGTATAAAAAATACTGAGTCATCAGTGACTACTGACATTTACTGACTAGAATTCTACTTAATTCCAATTCTCATTTTAATCCATTCAGCAAAATCACCCTTAAAATGCCTCAAATTTTTAAAAATTATACCATGAGGGAAAATAAAGAAGAAAAGGGAAATGATTTGGTACAAGTGAAAATGTAAAAATTAACTCTTCTGAATAAAACATCTTAGGATGTTACTGACAAACGAGTAATTCAGAGCTTTTCTCAAACCCTGTGTCCTCACTCGACATAAGAGGGAAATAATTCAGGTTATGAAGCATGCAGGGGCACTCAGTTATTGTAGGAGCAGAGTAGGACCCAAATCCTGGGAGTTCTCCACCCATAATTCCAGAAAAGAAAACTGGCAGGGATGTTTAACAATTTGCATATCATGAGCACATCTGGATCAAAAGAAAAGGGAAGTGGGATACATGTGTATCCTGCTGTACATTTAATTTCCTGGAAAGATACACAACGAACAGTCAATAGTGCCTTCCTCAATGGACTAGGACTAGTGAACCAGCAAGTTTTACTTTTCATTATATCCTGCTTGATTGCATGCATTTTTAAAAGTTATGTACCAATAATTACTTCTATGATAAACATATATTTAATAGAGGAGGAAATATGAACGTGATTAATTACACAATGCACAATGCTCTTCATAGTTTGAATCTAAATACAACTGGAGAATAGAGCTACCTAAGCTTAAATGATCAGAGGTAGAGACAAAAATCACTGCTACTTTAAAAATTTTTGCTTAAGATAAAAAGCATGCATCTAAGTTCTTTTGGCTCAAAGGACTGATAATTAAGAGGAAGCAAATCTAACATTTGCAGAATGTGAGCAGCCCATTAATACTAAACAGTTTAGGACAAACCCTGTACCAGCAAATAGAAAGCCCTCAGAGCTTCTGCTTTGTGAGATGAAAGCTTTCAGATAAAGAGGCAGGGGACTGGTATTATTGCACAACAGATTAAGTTGCTGCCTGCGATTCCACATCCCGTATGAGCACTGGTTTGAGATCCATTTCTGATCCAGCTCCTTGCTAATGGGCCTGGGAAAGCAGAAGACGGTCTAAGTGCTTGGAACCCTGCTACTCACATGGGAGACCAGGATGAAGTTCCAGGCTCTTGGCTTTGGCCTGCCCCAGCCCCGGCTGTTGCAGCCATTTGTGGAGTGAACCAGTAGATGGAAGATCTCACACTCTCACTCCTCTCTCTCTCTCTCTCTGTAACTCTGTCTTTCAAATAAATAAATAAATTTTCTGTTAGAACCTATTTAGCCACTGACGCCTGATAGAACCATTGGGGCCGAGGCTGCGGCTCACTAGGCTAATCCTCCGCCTGCGGCACCGGCACCCCGGGTTCTAGTCCCAGTTGGGGCGCCAGATTCTGTCCCGGTTGCTCCTCTTCCAGGCCAGCTCTCTGCTGTGGCCCGGGAGTACAGTGGAGGATGGTCCAAGTACTTGGGCCCTGCACCTGCATGGGAGACCAGGAGGAAGCACCTGGCTCCTGGCTTTGGATTGGTGCGGCGCACCGGCCACAGCGGCCATTGGGGGGTGAACCAACAGAAAAGGAACATCTTTCTCTCTGTCTCTCGCTCTCACTGTCTAACTCTGCCTGTCAAAAAAAAAAAAAAAAAAAAAAAAAAAAAGAAAGGAACCATTGGGTTACTCCCCAAGCCCTAAGAAACTGGGTACAGATAATCTACACCTGAGACATTCCAAATTGCTAAGACAATGCATTGTAAAGGTCACCAAGGAACCTTTCTGCATGTTTCCCACCCATCTTATCAGGGTCAATGTGGTACCCTGCACCTCCCCTAAGTTGATGGGACTCCGCCTGCTGCTCAAATGAAATGAAGCCTGCCTCGAAACCCCCTGCCCTCTGTTCAGGCAGCCTCAGCCCCTACCCTCTCTATGCCTCCTATTCTGTCCCCCATAAAAATAAAGTATTTTCTACTTTAACTTTTCTACTTTTGCCTCCTCACCTTCAGCAAACCCTAAAATCCTAAAGCCTAACATCTTTAAAAAAAAAAAAAAAGGAGGGAAGAGGAAGATGAGAGAGCAGTGAGAAGGTGAGAACAAAAAAGGGAAAATGAAAATTAGTGAAAATGAAAAATAGTGAAAAATGGAGAGTAATAACTGGAGAAGCGGGTGGATGGGATTCCTTTGTGGTATCCATCCCTGCAAGGAGAAAAAACCTGAACCCATTCCCTAAGGCTGCTCAGGAAGCAGAAGGGTCTATGAGTGCAATGTACCAGAGTGATGAGTGAGTTTGAGGATCACACTTCCCCTCATTGCTAAGTTTATATAAGCCAAGAAAGGGGCTTACATGGGCATTTAATGGGCCAGAAATGCAAGCCTCAGACAGACACATCATGAATGTGATGTATTTGTCAACCAGAGGATCAACTACAAGAGAATTCTACCACTAAGGTATGCTCCAATGTACTCACGAGAATAAAGGAAAGAGAGGAACTGGAGAACAATTGTTAACTATGTACCATGACCTAGTAACTATTTCCAGCAATAGATCCTCAGGAAATAATCAGAAGTTTTGACAAAGATTTATTATAAGGATACATATGAAGTATAACGATTAACAGTAAAAGTTGGGAATAAACTAAATGTCTCACAATAAAGGTGAGAGGTTAAACTAATTATGGTATTTTCATTCAAGAGTGTACTACCATGGAACAGATCTTAGTCTAGAAAACTGGCTAATGAAATGGTTAAATGTTCACAATATTGTAAAATAGGGTTAGGAGACAAGCTGTAAATATTACTATAACCCAAGAACAACACTTGTCATGAAAGAGAGCAATTATTTATGAGTATTTTATATTACATTGCAGATTGTCAGTTACTACCCAATATCCCTTCACCCCTAGTAACAGAGCAATATGGCCATCTAAAAACTGCCACTTCAGGGATTGCTGTTTGGAACTGCAGTTAACTTTCTATGGGTGATGCTGCATTCCATATCCAACTATCTGGTTCAAGTCTCAGCTCATCCACCTCCTACTAATGTACACCCTTGAAGGTAGCAAATGATGACTTAAGTAACTGGGTCCCCTACCTCTCATGGGGGAGATCCAGATTAAGTTTCAGGCTGGCCTGGCCCAGCCCTGGCTGTTGCAGGCATATGGGAAATGAAAAAGCACATAAAAGATCTCTGTCCTTCTCCCTTTCTCTCTCTCGCTATCTTTCAAATAAAATTTTTAAAAATTTAAATCCAGTTTACCCAGGCCACCTATAAAAAGTGGTGGCTGGGCCGGTGCTTTGGCATAGTGGGTAAAGTCGCTGCCCTGCAGTGCCAGTATCCCAAATGGGTGCTGATTCAAATCCTAGCTGCTCCAGTTCCAATCTAGCTCTCTGTTATGGCCTGGGAAAGGAGAAGATGGTCCAGGTCCTTGGGCCCCTGCACCCGTATTAGAGGCCTGGAAGAAGCTCCAGGCTCCTGGCTTTAGATTGGCCCACCTCCGGCAGTTGCGGCCATTTGGGGAGTGAACCAGTGGATGGAAAACCTCTCTTTCTCTCTCTCTGTCTCTCTCTCTACCTCTGCCTCTCTATAACTCTGCCTTTCAAATAAATAAATGAGTCTTTAAAAGAAGGGGTGTGTGTGTGTGGTCAGTGAAGTGTAAGTGAAAGCTGTTGAGCACAGGCTTCCAAAACACTTTTTCAGAAGGGATAGTTTAGCAATAAGTCACCGCTACCATTTGCCTTTTTGTCCTCCTGAGTGCAGATGTCATGGCTATGCTCCAGCAGTTAATCTTGTATCCATGAGAATGAAAAACTCACTAAAGACAGCAGAGAGAGGGGCCGATATTGTGGTACAGAAGGTTAAGCACCTGCCTGCCATGCCAGTATCTCATATAAGCACCCATTCCAGTCCAGCTGCTCCACTTCTGATTCAGTTCCCTGCTAATGTGCCTGGGAAAGCAACAGAGGATGGCCCAAGGACTTAAGCCCCTGCCACCCATATGGGAAACCGGAATCAGGCTCCTAGCTCCTGGCTTTGGCTTGGTCCAGCCCTAGTCATTGTGGCCATTTGGGGAGTGAACCAGCAGATCAAAGATCTCTCTGTCTCTCCCTTTCTCTTTGCAACTCTGCCTTTCAAATAAATTAAAAAAAAAAATACTTAAAGATGGCAGAGACAGGAGCATGGGCCCTTGATAATATCTCAGGATTACCATAAAAATCCTTATACAATGCTAGACAATAGTGGCTTTGTATTTATTTACTTCTTTTACCATCTACTTGCTCATTCCCCAAAACCCACATCATGGCGGTGGGTCAGGCCACTGCCAGAACCCCAGAACTCCTTCAAGTCTCCCACATGGGTGTCAGGGACCCAAGTATTTGAGCCATCACTGGTGAATCCCATGCACACTGGCAGTAAGCTGGATCAGAAGCAGAATAACCTGAGCTCAAACCAGGCATTCTGATATGAGACACTGGCATCCCAATGGCAGCCCAACCTGCAGCACCACAATACCTGCCCTAAAGGTAGCTTTCTGAAAAAAAGATTTATTTATTTGAAAGGCAGAATTATAAACAGAGAGGGAAAGACATAGAAGAGATATCCTCCACCCACTGGTTCACTTCCCAAATGGCCACAACAGGCAGGGCTGGGCCAAACTGAAGATAGGAATCTGGAACTCCATCAGGGTCTCCTCCACGGGTGGCAGGGCCCAAGCACGTGGGCCATCTTCTGCTGCTTTCTCAGGCACTTTAGTAGGGAGTTGGATTGGAAGTGGAGCAGCCAGGATTTGAACTAGCGCTCATATGGGATGCTAGTGTTGTAGGCAGAGATTTGACATGAGGCGACTTGACCTGCTGTGCCTCAATGCTGTTCCCCCTAAATTTACTTTTTAAAAACCACTTATTTCAGGTCATTTTTTCTACCCAAACTAATATTGATACAATGTCTATTACATACAAGTGTGTATGTATGTTTGTGCATGTGCATGTATGTACTTGTATACATGCATGTGTGGACAAATCACTGGGAACTGCCGGAGATAGTGGATCTTGCCCAAATGGCAGGAGAAAGACTTGGGGACACCACTCATTCAGAGGGAATCTCAGACTGAAGCTCACCTGTAGCACAGCTGCATTGCTTCTGCAGCTGCAGTCGCCTCATCCAACAGGGATGCATTGGCTGTGTCCATGCCTGTCATGTCACATACCATGGTCTGGTAGTTGAGTAAACTCTCCAACCTTCCCTGAGATATCTCTGGTTGGTACGGAGTATACTGGGTGATCCTGTGAGGGAAACAAAAGGCTCTGTCCACACTGTGCCTCCACTATTCAGAGAAGTTCCCAAAATGCCTTCATTTTGGAACTTAGTTTATGAAAATTAAGTTTGATTCTCTTAGGAATTATATAACATATCAGTAAGTTTCCCTTTCAAAAGCTCAGATCTGAATCACAGTAACAATATTAACTTTGTGCTTATTTTTCCACCACTCTACAATGTTTAAATCTTACATTGCTATTTTAATGACCTGATTGCATATATGTGTTCCATTGTAAATCAGCTCTTAAAATCCACTAGAGCCTGCTTATGATATTATAAGCAGAAATTTCACTTTCTAGTTTCTTTCCTCTGGACAAAAGAACACTTCAATCACAGTTCTCAATAGGAAAGCACCCAAGAATCTAGTATCTAACACCCAAAATATTTTTTTAATTTTTGCTTTTATATTAAGCAAAAGTTCTATGAGCCCCTAGCAAATTCATAGGCTCTATTTGAGAATTCTCATTACCTAGTTACTTATGGAAGTTAATTCAATAGCTATCAAAATTCACAAATAGAAACGATTAGAAGGTAGAGCAGACAAGGATACTGATTTCAGGTCCTCAAGATGTTAACTATGAATGTGGCTTTGGATGTGGAAGTTAACTCACTCAGTTTCTTTATCCTTTTCTTCATTCCTTCACTCATTCCTTGCTAAGTGCCAATAACTATTATGGATTCATAAGTAAGATGGGAAGGAGTCTCTGATCTCAGGTATTCAAATGGAAAAGAGGCAACAAATAAGTGAATTAATTTTAGAGTCATAAATGTTTTAAAGAAAATAAGTTATAGAATGAAGGATGACTGAGGATTTGTGAGAGAACAACTTTTTCATCAAAAATCCATTCATTCTGACTGTGACTGTGGGCCAAATAGTTCCACACCATTGCACAGACTGATAACAGTTCATATATATACTGTTCTTGAGAGTTTTAAGGAAAAGTTTCAGGTCATTTATTTGTTTGGCTTTGTTTTTCATTTTTTCAGACCCTTTTCCTTTCTTCTTCTGGTAATCATGTTCAGGATATTTCCACTCTTCTTTTCTTTCTTTTAAAAAAGACTTTGAAATCAGTATTTTTTTATCCCACTGTTTTGTTTGGTTTTGCTTAGTATCTTATCTTGGATGGGGAGTAGGTGGAGAAGTTGTCTTAGCACGTGGAAAAATGTCAAGACTTTACCTAAAGGTTTTATTAATGCAATAATGTGTGCCTATATATAGCAGAATAAAGTTTTGCTCATCAACTTCTTCAACAAACTGACCTAGCAACTGTAAACTAGTTTGCCAGATTCTAAGTGGGCAGTGAACTGGAATGAATGAGACACATAATACTTGGTGCAGGCAAATAAAATGGGAATCTAAGCACAAATGGGGTCATACAAAAGGCATAGACAATGGGCAGCTGTAATCTCAGATCAGACAAGACCTTCACACATGGCTTGTCACTATGAAAACAGACACAGCGCTACTTCTGCCATATGCTTAGATTGCCTGGTTAACATGCAACTCTGATTAATTCAGAATCATTTTTTGACACATAAACACACACATACACACACAAAAGCATACACACATACCTGCTGGTTTATGTGATAAACAGGAAAGATTCAGTTTGTCCATAAAGATAGACATAGAATACACAGTAGGAAAAGAAAGAGCAATGCTCAAACATTCTGGTGTTGAAAGCGGAAGCTGAACATGCTCTATCTACTATAACACCAACCTCTGCATTTTTTTTTTTTTTTTAACGGCAGAGTGGACAGTGAGAGATAGAGACAGAGAGAAAGGTCTTCCTTTGCCATTGGTTCACCCTCCAATGGCCGCCGCGGCCGGCGCGCTGTGACCGGCGCATCGCACTGATCCAAAGCCAGGAGCCAGGTGCTTCTCCTGGTCTCCCATGCAGGTGCAGGGCCCAAGTACTTGGGCCATCCTCTACTGCACTCCCGGGTCACAGCAGAGAGCTGGCCTGGAAGAGGAGCAACCGGGACAGAATCCAGCGCCCCAACCGGGACTAGAACCTGGTGTGCCGGCGCTGCAGGCGGAGGATTAGCCTAGTGAGCGGCAGCGCCTGCATATGTTTTAAAATGTAACATACAATTAGCATTCTCAATGACCCTTGGGCTCTTCAAAAGTGTTCCCTCTTTTTTTTTAAAACAATCTTTTAAAGAGAACACACTGATAGACCTTTACCAAAGGATTTATTCACAGTTCTACTTAAATATTAGATAGTTCTATTTAAAAATATTTTCTTCTGTAAGTTCATCACATCCTAATAGGTTTCATATTCCCTGTTCTTTCCCCAATTAGGCTCCAAAGTTTTTCTTCTTGAATATTCCTATCCCTTCAAAGGTATCACTATTCTGCCAATACTCAAGTATTTTAAAAATCTTAGCCTCTGGGGCCGGCACTGTAGCATAGCGGGTAAAGCCGCCACCTGCAGTGCTGGCATCCCATATGCACACCAGTTCGAGACCCGCTGCTCCACTTCCGAGCTAGCTCTCTGCTATGGTCTGAGAAAGCAGTAGAAGACGGCCCCAAGTCCTTGGGCCACTGTACCCACATGGGTGACCTGGAAGAAGCTCCTGGCCCCGGCTTCGGATCAGCGCAGCTCCAGCCGTTGCAACCATCTGGGGAGTGAACCAGCAGACGGAAGACCTCTCTCTCTCTCTCTCTCTCTCTCTCTGCCTCTCCTCTCTCTGTGTAACTGTGACTTTCAAGTAAAATAAAATCAATCTTTAAAAAAAAGATCTTAGCCTCAGGGACTAGTGCTCTGCATAGTAGGTTAAGCCTCCGCCCATGGTGCCAGAATCCCATATGGGCGCCAGTTTGTGACCCGGCTGCTCTTCTTCAAATCCACCTCTCTGTTACTGGCCTGGGAAGGCAGTGGAGGACAGCCCTTGCTTGGGCTCCTGAAGCCACATTGGGGACCTGGAGGAAGCTCCTGGCTCCTGATCAGCCCAGCAGATGGAAGATCTCTCTGTCACTCCCTCTCTCTGTCTTAACTCTGCCTCTTAAATTAAAAAAAAAAAAAAAGCATTTTAGCCCCAAACAACTACACGTTCCCATTAACCTTCCTCCTAATGTCCAATATCCATCCTTTTCTTTATTGTTTTACTAGCCTAGCATGGTGCTTAAAAATAGGAAATTATCTAATATTTGAGGTACAGAAGTATGTATTTGATTTCCCTGCTGAAATATCTCTGATATATCCCCATTACCTATAGGAACAGTTCCAAACTTCACAAGCACAGTCCTTCATTCCTGGGACTGTGTTGTCTATTCAATTATAAACACTGGGGTTTATATTGCCCTCCTTCCCTTGGTTCAACATTCCTCTCTTTATGCAACCCATTCATAAGTTAAAGACGAGGGTAATGTTAATTAGCAATTAGCAGTGCTAAAGGTAGGGGGCTTTAAAATTTCTGTTTTAGGGCACAAATTTGCCTACAAAATTAAAATGCCAATTGGGATGCCCACATCCTATATAGGAGTGCCTGGGTTCAAGTTCCAGCTCCTCTTCCAAGTCCTGCTTCCTGTTAAGATGCACCCACGTAGGCAGCAGTGATGGCTCAAATACTTGGGTCCTTGCTATACACTTGGGAGACTTGGTTTGAGTCTTGGGCTCCTGGCTTCACAAACTCAGTGGATAGGAAGATCTCTCTGTTTCTGGCTCTCTGACTTTCAAATAAAAATAAATAAAATTACTGTTTTATAAAAATGATAAATGCTCCCACTCCATTTACTTGTAAGCATTTAAAATCTACAGGCTTTTTTATACTACTGAAATAAACCAGGGATTAATGCTTTTAACAGTGATGGGGTGCAGGCAGCACTATGGTGCAGTGGGTTTAAGCCGGGGCCTGCAGCACCAGCATGCCATATGGGCACCAGTTAGAGTCCCAGCTGCTCTACTTCCCATCCAGCTCCCTACTAATGTGCCTCGGGAAGCAGCAGAGGATGGCCCAATCCTTGCACCCCTGCACCCAAATGAAGACCTAGAAGAAACTCCTGGCCCCTGGCTCCAGACTGGCCCAGCTCTGGCCATAATGGCCATGTGGGAAGTGAACCAGTAGATGGAAGATCTCCCTCCCTCTCTCTCTCTCTCTCTTTCTCCTCTCTCTGTATCTCTGCCTTTCAAATAAATAACTAAATGTGACTTTGGATTGGCTCAGCTCCAGCCATTACAGCTATCTGGGGAGTGGACCAGCAGATGTAAGACCTCTCTCTCTCTCTCTGTCTCTACCTCTCTCTGTAAATGACTTTTAAATAAATAAAATAAATCTTAAAAAAAAAAAAAAAAAGTAGGCGGCAGTGCTGTGGTATAGCGGGTAAAGCCACCACCTGCAGTGTTGGCATCCCATAGAGGCACCAGTTGAAGACCCAGATGCTCCTCTTCTGATCCAGCTCTCTGCTATGGCCTGGGAAAGCAGTAGATGTCCGAGTCCTTGGGCCCCTACACCTGCATGGGACACCTGAAAGCAGCTCCTGGCTCCTGGCTTTGGATCAGCACAGCTCCAGCAGTTAAGGCCATCTGGGAAGTGAATCAGTGGATGGAAGACCTCACTCTCTCTCTCTCTGCCTCTGCCTCTCTATAATTCTGCCTTTCAAATACATCTTAAAAAAAAAAAAAAAAGTGTTTAAAATATTTGTGGGGCCGGCGCTGTGGCTCAGCGGGTTAACACCCTGGCCTGAAGTGCCGGCATCCCATATGGGCGCCAGTTCTAGTCCTGGCTGCTCCTCTTCCGATCCAGCTCTATGCTATGGCCTGGGAAAGCAGTAGATGGTGCCCAAGTCCTTGGGCCCTTGCACCCACATGGATGACCTGGAAGAAGCTCCTGGCTCCTGGCTTCAGATCGGCGCAGCTCCGGCCACTGTGGCCAATTGGGGAGTGAACCATTGGATGGCAGATCTCTCTCTCTGCCTCTCCTATCTCTGTGTAACTCTGACTTTCAAATAAATAAATAAATCTTTAAAAAAATATATTTGTTCCATATTGGAGTAGATAGATTCAATACCCAGCTCTGGCTCTTAATTCCATCTTCAAGTAATTGGATTTCTGCCACCCACATGTTAGAGCTAGATCAAGCTCTCTGCTTCAGCCCAGCTAAGCCCCAGCCATTGTGGACATTTGGGAGGGAACTAGCAGATGGAAACATGTTCAGTCTCCCTTCTTTCAATTAAATTAACAAAAAATTTAAAAACAATGATCTATGAAAAGACTCAGGTCAGTGAGTCTTATGCCAATGGATAATAAATAAACCCTTATTTCAGGAGAAAAATGCTGCCAAACAGCATGCTGTTGTGTATATGTGTTTGCTTGCCTCAATTAGATAAAACATAGTGACTTAAAAACATGTGTTTGCGATCTATAATGTCTATGTTCCAACAGATTAACTCAATTACTTTTTTTCAGATATTTTAATATACAAAAACTATTTGCATATCTAGGAAGGCATTTAGTTCAGGTCAGATATGATACCTGATATATTCAACATGGCATGAATATTGATTCCAAAATAATCTGTATTCTCTATCATCTTGTCTGTGAATTTCTTTTGGAATTGGGAAGGAAGGAGGTAGCAGGGGTTTGCAATAAGACACTCATGAGATTTTCTCATTTCAATCCTGGTGATAAAATTATACAAAATAGAAATGGCCACAGTGAAAATATAAAGGTTCTGATATTAGTCACTGATGTTATCAGCAGTTGAAAATTTGGAACTGAAGATCCCATAAAATTAATTCTGGACCTGATGTAAATCTTTTTTTAAGAGGCCCAATGTTTGTATTCTTTCCAGGCTATGTTGCCATTTACTTTCACCTCACGTCACCGGAATTTGTTGGTTCCATCTCTATGGAAACTATTCAGAAGGATGATAATATGAAGTCTACCACCCTGTGTGCGCAGCCCTCTCTATCAGCACTGGCAGGGTACAATTATCACTCTCTGGTTCAGATCAGCTTTCGCGGAATGGAAAGAAATTTTAAATGTACACAAAAACAGGGACTCAAAAACATAAACCAACACTGTCTCCCTCTCCAAATGCTAGCTGCTCCTAAAGTAAATGAACACATTCGCTTACAGCCAAGAAGCAATATATCCAATATTCTGCATAGCCACCAACAGCAGAGGTTGCTGGCTAGTATTCTGATTGCTGGAATGCTGTGGCCCATTCATGTACTCTTACGGCTTTTTAAAATGGGAAGAAAGATGGGCCATTTGCTTTTGAAATCAACCTTGACATTTACCATTCACATTTTTACTACTACCATAGTGAAGAAGAAGCCTTCAGCAATGCAACACATTCATACATACACACAAAGCAGAAAAACTAGTTTTATTAATTAGAGAGTGAAAGCACACTGAAAATGAAAGTTATGGGTAGGAATGGCAGTGCAGTAGTGATTATGCCAACAAAAGTAACTCCTACAAATATGTAACACAAAGCAACCAGGCAGAGCACCCTTACCCACCAGGACTATATTTGCATTTATAGAAAAGTACCCAGAAGATATAAAATGTTAAGTGAATTCTAAAGACTTATTTATTTATTTATTTATTTGGAGTATGTGCTTGGGTATTTGAAGAATTCCTGTTGAGGAAATTACATTTTGTAACATTCAAATAAGACCACCTTCCCTTTACTGAAGTTGACCTTTATGTATGTTAATCTGAAAGACAACCTCTGCATCTTGTCCTAATAACCTTTGAATTACAGAGACAATCACTTACTCTATCCTCACTTCATAACAGTCTTACTAGAAATTAAAGTTATCTCTTTAAAAAAACTAATTAAGGGGCCCTTAAGGGGTTGAGATGCCACCTGAAGCCTGCAGTATCAGCTTCCCACACTGGTGCCAGTTTGAGTCCTGGCTGCTCCACTTCCAATCCAGCTCCCCACTAATGTGCCTGAGAAAGCAGTGAAAGATGGTTCAAAAGCTTGGGCCCCAGCACCCACATGGGAGACCTGGATAAAGCTCCTGGCTCCTGGCTTCTGCTTGGCCTGGCCCTGGCTGTTGCTGTCTTTTTGGGAGTGAACCAGCAAAAAGAATACTTCTCTTTCTTTCTTTCCCTCTCTCTCTACAACTCTGCCTTTCACATATATTGAAAGAGAAAACTAATTTAAAACAAACACACATACACACACACACACACACACACACACCCTAGGAATAAATAATTACCATCCCCCACTCTAGTGTCTAGTTTATAGTTTCAGAATAAGTCCAGTCTATATTCTCAAATAAAAATTCTTCCTTTTAAGACTAAGGCATAGGGCCTGGTGCAGTGGCTAGATGATTAAACTTTGTCTGCAGTGCCAGCATCTCATATGGGTGCTGGCTGAGTCCAGGCTGCTCCACTTCCTATTCAGCTCCCTGCTAATGGCCTGGGAAAGCAACAGAGGATGGCTCAAGTGCTTGGGCCCCTGCCATCTGTGTGGGAGATCTGGAAGAGGCTTCTAGCTCCTGGCTTCAGCCTGGCTCGGCCCCAGCCACTCCAACCATTTGGGGAATAAACTAGTGAATGGAAGACGTTTCTCTCTGTCTCTGTTGCTCTCTCTCTGTCCCTCTAAATAGGACTTTCAAATAAATAAAATAAATATTAAAAAAAAAAAAAAGACTGGAGCCGGCACTGTGGCGCAGCAGGTTACCGCCCTGGTCCGAAGCGCCGGCATCCCATATGAGTACCGGTTAAAGTCCTGGTTGCTCCATTTCCAATCCAGCTCTCTGCTGTGGCCCGGGAAAGCAGTAGAAGATGGCCCAAGTCCTTGGGCCCCTGCACCCACATGGGAGACCTGGAAGAAGCTCCTGGCTCCTGGCTTCAGATTGGCACAGCTCCGGCCATTGCAGCCAATTGGGGAGTGAACCATTGGATGGAAGACCTCTCTCTCTCTCTCTCTCTCTCTCTCTCTCTCTCTCTCTCTCTCTGCTTCTCCTCTCTCTGTGTAACTCTGACTTTCAAATAAATAAATCTTAAAAAAAAAAAAAAAGACTAAGGCATCATTTGAAATAGTTTCAATTCAAAGATTCTGGTATATAAAATGGTACTTATCTAAAAAGGAGGAAAAGAAAGGCTTGGGGTCCCTACCTGTCCTGGTCTACAGTTAGACATTATTAGCCCGTGGACTTAAGTAGATGCTCTTATCTGCCCTTAGACACTTTTTGAACTGTGATGTCTGCATGTCAAGTAATCACCAAAGTACCTCCTACAGCAATGGGATGTGACCTCTATTTGGTTCTTTATATCAAACAGCAAATAGCATGGAAATGACTAGGGGTTTTCCTTCAAATGCAGAAGCATTTTCAGTTTTGCCCGGTTAGAGAGCACTGGAGTAGCCAGGGGACTCAGCGGTTTGGATAGACAGGCATGCAAACCTAGAAGAGGCAGAGTAACTTATCTGATTGGAGAGATGGGAACAAGTAACGACATAAACAGCTCTGATCCTTCTCTTATCTCTACTAGAAGAGCATTTCTACAGAACACACGCTGGGAACAAAGCTGGTATTATGATCTCCATTTATCTAATACCATGGCTTCTTTTCAGTAGATTGTGAACTTGGAATATGAAGGGAGAGGAGACATGTTTCTCTGCCTTCTTATAACCCTGACAGTGCACAGTGTAGTCTCTTCCAGGGTCCAAAACAGACTGAGTGAGCTCAGACATAGCCTGAAATCCCAAGGTCTCCAAAGAGGAATAATGTCCTGGATCTGCCCACACCCTGTATTGACTTTCAAAGACAAATTAGTTGCAGAGAGGAAGATGTTACCAGTATTGACAATTTCAGGTGCTAGAAGAATTTTTGGGAATAAAAGTGGAAAGTTTCTATTTCCTCAACATTTGAGCAAGGAAATTTCTCAAGCCAGACAAGTTCCTGAAGATAGCACTTGGGAGCAGGTGTCAATGAGTAGGTTCTTAAACACCATGAGGAAAGATGGAAGATGGGGAGAATTAAGCAAATGATAGTATTCCTGTTCTTTCAGAGATACTTTACCATCCTGAGTTCTCCAATAAGTTCCGCAAAATTGCCTGGGGCACTGAGCAGTTATAATAGCCCATGCCAATGTATGATCTCCAGATCAGATTCTTCCTTGAAATGGCTCGCAGAGTTGAAAGGATTTCATTTTCACCTGATTATAAGAAAGAGAGAAATGTTACAAACAAAAATGTCTCAAAAAAGAACTCTGTTTATATTTCAAAACCCTCATTTTGTTTGAACATTTTTATAAGAACAGTTATATGGAAAATATAAGAATCATTTGTCCAACCAAAAAAAAAGTTTGTAGAAATTTGAAAAAATTTCCAAAACAGTACTAAATTCTCCTTAAGTGTGGTCTCTCATAATTTTTTGACCTTTTTTCTAGTTTTTTTATTTTTGGTTTGCCAGAATTCCTCACTTTTAACACTTGCTTCATATGAGGTTTTTTCTGCTGCGTTTACATTTCTAATATATTTATTCTAAATGAAAATTCTGTCTTATGCTCAGTAAAATATTGCTTTCCATGTTACATTGCCTTATACTTTCTGGAAACAGGCAAGGATTTAGTCTTAAATAACACATAACCTATATTTCCTCTAAAATTGGTCTATTAAGTCAGACATTTTCCTTCTGCATTACTGAGAAGGTATAAAAGGTCTGTCATCAAAAAAAATATCAGTCATAATAAAAGACCACAAGTAATTTTAACCAACATTCACATTAAGGCACTTGTGTGATTATGAATTATAAAAGTTCTTGGAAGCAGACCACAAATGGCCACATCGGCCAGGAGTTGGCCACACCGCAGCTGGAAGCTAGGAGCCAGGAGCTTCACCCATGTCTCCTATGTGGGTGTTGGGGCCCAAGGACTTGGGCATTTTCCACTTCTTTCCCAAGCACATTAGCTGGGAGCTGGATTCAAAGTGGAGTAGCCAGGACTCAAACTGGCGCCCATGTGGGTTGCCAGTGCTGCAGGAAACAGTTTAACCAGCTGCACCACAGTCCAGCCCCCACTCTGCCAGAAACTGTCTTTGTACAGCCTAGGAAATTGAGCCTTGAAGAGGATTACTTCCCAATATCAAACAGTTTTAAATTAAAGTATTATTATTCCAGTCTCTCTAACTCCAGATTCCACACTTTAACCCAGTGGGTGAAGCTGACCCTGGTACATGTACAGCACTTGTATGGTAAGGTACATTTTAGACACCAATGACATTATATGGTTCATTCTCTGCTCTTCTGCATATGGATAGATTATGCAACTAGAATTTAACTAGGATATAATTACTTAGGAAAATGTCTCACTCCTTTACGATCTTCTTAAGGACTCAGTAACTCAAAGGCTGGAACTGACAGTTTTTATTTTTGCTATGTCAGAGAAAACCTAGGTGTAGCAAAATCAAGACAGCAAATTCACCAGGAAGAGGTCTCCATTGTTTTAACCCTGCTGAACTCTTTCTGAATATTATTCCTATCTATACTTCTTTTCCCTCAATGAAAATATTCCCACCCCCTGCCTCACTGTCACACTTGCCCCACTCTCACACCACATGTTTTCAAAGCAAATAAATGAATGAGACAAGTTGCTGTGCCAGTGAAGACTAAGGAAAGAACAGATAATTCAGGCCAGCGCCGCGGCTCACTTGGCTAATCATCTATCTGCGGCGCCGGCACCCCGGGTTCTAGTCCTGGTTGGGGGGCCAGATTCTGTCCCGGTTGCTCCTCTTCCAGTCCAGCTCTCTGCTGTGGCCCAGGAGGGCAGTGGAGGATGGCCCAAGTGCTTGGGCCCTGCACCCACATGGGAAACCAGGAGGAAGCACCTGGCTCCTGGCTTCGGATCAGCGCAGCGCGTGGGCCATAGCAGCCATCTGGGGGGTGAACCAACAGAAGGAAAGAAGGAAGACCTTTCTCTCTGTCTCTCTCTCTCTCACTGTCTAACTCTGCCTGTCAAAACAAAACAAAACAAAACAAAAAAAAACAAAAAAAAAAAAACAGATAATTCTGTGACTATCAGCTTCATGAGTAAGAATAATCCAACTGCCTTATGGAGTAGGGACAGTCTAGCCTTCTTCCAGTGAAAGTTTAGAACATAAGTCAAAGCACAAGAAACCAACATGTGAGGAAATATGCAAAGACAGAATCCTTAGGAACAAGCAAGAAATTTAATCACTTCCCAAGTAATCTTAGGGCAGAGTGAGTCAGTAGCCCAGTAGGAGGGGAAATTAATTAGCAGTGCCTGGCAGGCAAGGCCAGTTTCAATTAAGATCCTGAACAAGAGGGACAGGTCCCTGCTACACATTATGCCATGAGGACAAAAGGTCCAGATCTCAAATGAGTACAGTCTGTGAAGGGCTTTGCCAAATCAAGAGGTTAGCCTTGGGAAGTCATAGAGTATTTTCGAGCTGGAGAATGATGTTTCTTTCAACATTATAGAAGACCATTCTACTGATGATGTAGAGGAGTCACAGAAGGGAGACACCAAGGACACGGAAGATGTGAATGAGAGGCCAATACAACAGTCCAAAAGGGAGGTAGTAAGAGTAGTGTTATGAGTTGAATTGTGTGTCCCCCAAAATGATATGTTGACACCCTGACGCCCAGTACCTGAGAAAGTAAACTTACTTGAAAATAAGATCTTTCTTGATGAAATCAAGTTTAAAATGGGATCAGGTAGTCCTAATGCAATGAGAAGGGGAAAATTTGGACACAGAGACACAGACTGAGAGAAAATGCTACGTAATGATGGAAGCAGAGACTGCAGTGATGCATCGACAAGCCAAGGAATACCAAGGATTGCTAAAAACAGCCAGAAGCTAGGAGAGAGGTTAGGAACAGATTTTCCCTCAGAACCTCCAAAAAGGAACCAAGGCTGTCAATACCTTAATTTTGGACTTACTGTGAGAGAATAAATTCCTGTTGTGATATATTGTTATGGCAGCCCTATTAAAATAACAAAGGGAAGTCTAACTTCCATTTCCAGGAGAGATTGTGCTGTCCTTCAGCCCTGCTGGATAGTTAAACACTCGTCCCACACATTAAGATTCTTCTAAAATAATTTTTTTAATGACAGGTAGAGTTATAGACAGTGAGAGAAGGAGACAGAAATGTCTTCCTTCTGTTGGTTCACTCTCCAAATGGCCGCTACAGCCAGCACTGTGCCAAAATGAAGCCAGGAGCCAGGTGCTTCCTCCTGGTCTCCCATGTGGGTGCAGGGGCCCAAGCACTTGGGCCATCCTCCACTGCCCTCCCGGCCCACAGCAGAGAGCTGGACTGGAAGAGGAGGAACTGGGACTAGAAACCTGGATGCTGGCGCCGCAGGTGGATGATTAACCAAGTGAGCCATGGTGCTGGCCCCTAAAATAAATCTTAAAAAAAAAATTATTCTAGGGGAGGCCCCAACACTGTGGTGTAGTGGGTAAAGCTGCCACCTGAAGTGCTGGCATCCCACATGGGAGCCGGTTCAAGTTCCAGCTGTTCCACTTCCGATCCAGCTCTCTACTATGGCCTAGGAAAGCAGTGGAAGATGGTCCAAGCCCTTGGGCCCCTGTACCCACGTGGGAGACCCAGAGGAAGCTCCTGGCTCCTAGCTTCAGATTGGTGCAGCTCTGGCCATTGCAGCCAATTGGGGAGTGAACCAACGGATGGAAGACCTCTCTCTCTCTCTCTGCCTCTCCCTCTCTCTGTGTAACTCTACCTTTCAAATAAATAAATATTTAAAAAATAAAAAAAGAATCTGAGAAGAACCCTAAACTAAAATCAAACCCTAGATCACCCAACTAGGAACAAAAATCTACTGCTCTGGGGCCAGCACTGTGGCATAGTGGGTAAAGCCACCGCCTGTGGGGCAGGTATCCCCTATGGGTGCTGGTTCAAGCCCTGGCTGCTCACTTTTGATCCAGCTCTCTGCTATGGCCTGGGAAAGCAGTGGAAGATATTCCAAGTCCTTGGGCCCCTGTACCCATGTGGGAGACCCAGAAGAACCTCCTGGCTCCTGGCTTTGAATCAGCTCAGATCCAGCTGTTGCAGCCATTTGGGGAATGAACCAGTTGGTGGAAGACTCTTTCTCTCTCTTAAGCCAGCAGATGGACGACTGACTCTCTCTCTCTCTCTCTCTCTCTCTCTCTGCCTCTGCCTCTCTGTAACTCTTTCAAGTAAATAAATAGAATCTTATTAAAAAAAATCGACTGTTCTTCCTCCATATGAAGGCACTCAGAGGTATTGTTTTGATTTTGCCTGTAGACTTTAGAAATTGGTTGTATAGGGCATTGGCATTGTAGGATCAACAAGCCTTACTTTTTTATATTTATTTTTATTTATTTGAAAGACAGAGTTACAGAGAAAGGTAGAGAGACAGAGAGAGAGGTCTTCCATCCACTAGTTCACTCCCCAGATGGCTGCAACAGCCGGAGCTGTGCCGATCCGAAGCCAGGAGCCGGGAGCCTCCTCCGGGTCTCCCACATGGGTACAGGGGCCCAAGGACTTGGACCATCTTCTACTGCTTTCCCAGTCCATAGCAGAGAGCTGGATTGGAAGAGGAGCAGCCGGGACTAGAACCGGTGCCCATAAGAGATTCTGGTGCTTCAGGCCAGGGCTTAAACCTGCTGCGCTACAGTGCCAGCTCCACAAGCCTTACTTTTCACGTTTGACCTTTCTTTGTTTTTTTTGTTTTTTTTGTTTTTTTTTTTGCTATAGTTTTATTTGCTACTCCTGTGATAGTGGCCTTGGTGTATTTGCTGGTTCCCACTGATATGAAAGACAGAGTTAAAGATTTTATTACAAACATGTAACCAAGATCTTCTCCTAAGAAAGTAGTAAGACAGGGGTCTATGTTACCCCAAAGGGAAGGCAGAAGTTAGGATCCCTAGGAAGGCACAATGGGCTACCAAACCAGTCCTGACAATTAACTCCCTAAGACCAGACTCTCAGTGAGGAGGTTAAATTGAATGTGAGTATTGCAGGGGATGGATACAGCCTATTTTTTCACTTGATAAAAGGAACACAGGAACAAGACAGCACTTCACACTTAGAAGGTGGCAGGAAGTTGAACCCCACAAGTTGAAGCTGAAACCCACACAATGTTTATAAAACATTTCCAGTTTGAGGGGATAGCACATAGGCAGTGTAGAATGAATAAAACGTGCTTCTCATGTTGAACTTTTTGTTATTTCTTTTAGTAACTAAAGGCTTTTCAAATTTCCCCCTTAAAAATTATACTGTGTAGGTGGACATTTGGCTCAGCAGTGAAGACACTACTTAGGATATCTGCATTGTATATTTGAGTATGGGGGTTCAAGTCACAGCTCTGCTTCTGTTCCAGCTTCCTATTAATGCACACTATTGGAGGTGATAAGTAATGAATACCTCAAGAAGTACTTGGATCTCTACTATCCACGCTGGAGACCTGGAATGGCACCCTGACTTCAGTCTGGCCCAGTCCCAGTTGTTGTAGGTATCTGGGGACTGTACCAGTAGATGAAAGACCTCTGATTCTGTCTTTCAAATAAAATGAAAATTAAAACATATTTTTAAAAATTATACTGTGGAGGGGTTGGTGTTGTGGTGCAGTGGGTTAACCCATTGCCTGTGATGTTGGCATCCCGTATGAGCACTGATTTGAGTCCCAGCTGCTCCACTTCTGACCCAGATCCCTGCTAATGTGCTTGGGAAGGCAGCAGAAGATGGCCCAAGTGCTTGGGCCCCTGCACCCACGTGGGAAACCCAGAAGAAGCTCCTGGCTCCTGGCTCCTGGCTTCAGATGGGCGCAGCTCTGGCTGTTGCAGCCAATTGGGGAGTGAACCAGTGGATGGAAGAACTCTCTTTCTCCACCTCTCCTCTCTCTGTGTAACTCTGATTTTCAAATAAAATAAATAAATCTTTAAAAAAAAAAAAAAAAGAAAGAAACTTCTGTGTCCTAAGTTGACCATCTATGCTTCTGGGTTTTATAATTGATTTTTTAAAATTTATTTTTATTTATTTTAAGGACAGAGTTACAGAAAGAAAAGAGGGGAAGACACATATACATAGAGATCTTCCATCTACTGGTTCACTTCCCAAATGGCCACAGTGACCAAAGCCAGGAGCCAAGAGCCAGGAATGCCATATGGGTCTACCATGTAGGTGCAGGGACCCAAGCACTTAGATCATCTTCTGCTGTGTTCCCAGGCAAATCAGCAGGAAGCTAGATCAGAAGTGTAGCAGCCAGGACCTGAACCAGTATCCACATGAGATGCTGGTGTCACAGGCAGCAGCTTACCCACTGCACCACAATGTTGGTCTCTATATTTTTTTATTCTTTATTAATGCTAATCAGCTTTTTAAAAATTTCAGGAGTGGGGCTGGTGCTGTTGCACAGGGGGTTAAAGCCCTGGCCTACAGCACCGGCTTATCATATGGCTTATCACATGGGTACCAGTTCTAGTCCTGGCTGCTCAACTTCCGAACTGGCTCCTTGCTAATGCGCCTAGGAAAGCATGGAAGGATGGCCCAAGTCCTTAGAGGACTTGAAGAACCTTCATTCTCCTGGCTTCAGACCAGCTCAGCTCTGGCCATTGTGGCCATTTGAAGATTGAACCAGCGGATGGAAGACTTTTCTCTCTCTCTCTCTCTCCCCTCTCTGTGTGTGTTTTTCTACCTTTCTCTGTAACTCTTTTGAATTAATAAACCTTTAATAAAAGGTTTCAGGAGTGTCACTCAAGTGTGAAAATCAACAGTGCTGAGGCTTGTGTTGTGGCCAACCTGGAATGCTGGCATCCCATATGGGCACTGGTTTGAGTCCTGGCTGTTCCACTTCCAATCCAGCTCCCTACAAATGTGTCTGGGAAAGCAGCAGAAGATGGGGCCTCTGCACCCATGTGGGAGACTTGGAAGAAGTGCCTGGCTCCTGGCTTTGGCTTGGTCTACTCCAGGCCTTTGCAGTCATTTGGAGGGTGAACCAGTGGATAGAAGATCTCTCTGTATGTATCTTTCTCCCTCTCTTTCTGTAAGTCTGCCTTTCAAATAAAAATTTTTTTAAAAAAGAAAATTATCAGTGCTAGTATGGGTGCTGATATGTCTGCAGATCCTAGACGCTCAACCAGAATGGTAGAGAAGGTCTGAATTTTCCTTCATGAGAAAACCCATTTTCTCATAACCCCAAGCAGAGCTGTCCATGAGAGATGGTCAAAGGTCAAAACCCAGTTGTGAGAAAGCCCAATTCCCACTTCCCCTTCCTTCAGCGGTCTTCTGCCACCTTGGCCCAGTTGTGTCTTCACCCCATGCCTTCAATAGCAAGGAGGAGATCAGCCAGGAAACCACTGGAACATTCCACATCAGTATCCCTCAAGACAGCCACTGACGGGCACCATGGCATAGTGGGTAAAGCTGCCGCCTGTATTGCCAGCATCCCATGTGGGCACTGGTTCGAGTCCTACCTGCTCCACTTCCAATCCAGCTCTCTGCTATGGCCTGGGAAAGTAGTGGAAGATGGCCCAAGTCCTTGGGCCCCTGCACCCACGTGGGAGACCCAGAAGAAGCTTCTGGCTCCTGGCTTTAGATAGGCCCAGCCCCAACCATTGCAGCCATCTGGGGAATGAACCAGTGGATGGAGGACCTCTCTTTCTCTGTCTATGTCTCTGTCTCTGTCTCTGTCTCTCTCTCTCTCTCTGTGTGTGTGTGTGTGCCTCTGCCTCTCTGTAACTCTGCCTTTCAAATAAATAAACAAATCTTAAAAAAAAAAAAAAAACAGCCACTGACATCTTAAAAAAAAACCTGAAATTTTTAGCATAATGAACAGTTAGCATAAATGAAGAACAAAATAATTACAGGTAATGCCTAGAGGTATGAACAAAACTTGAGAAACAAGTTTCTAGCCCTACAAAGGTATACTCTCTCTAGTCCCTGCACAACCAGCTAAACTTTCCAAGCATTGGCGGACTCTGCCCCTATCAATCTTGGGGTGATACAAGTTTCCTCCTGTTGTTTCTTACCACAGCCTGGTCTTTATTACCAATTTTATCTTCTGTTGAGAACAATGTGATTCAATAGAATGCGCTGTCCTCTGTACACCATGCAAATGGACACTCTTGAGACATCAAGAGTAGGTAAAGTACCTAGTCATGCTTCTGAAGGCATAAATGGTATAGGAAGCTTTTCCCATTCACTCACCCGTTGCTCATCATGATCAAACTTCCCAGACAGAAACCAAGAGACTCTGTGACTTGATTAACAGAGTTAAACTGCCTCTTACTATGATAGAATCTAACATCTCAGGCTTCCCTAGCCACATATAATAAAAAATATGTCCCAAGTACACAGCTTACTGTGTGTCTGAATTAAAAAAAAAAAAAAAGATTTATTTATTTATTTTGAAAAAGTTACAGGTCTGCAAAAAAAACAAACTCCTAAGTACATAATGCCTACCACTGTTCTCTTCTCTCTTGGAAAAGAATTGTTTTTCTAGAGAAAATAGTGTGGAGTTCTCACTCCCAAAGTGGCAGCCTTCTCCCCTACTTAATAGGAGAAGCATTATAAAATGGTGAACCTGCCACTAACTCCCTGAGCAGCAGAACCCAAGAATGCGGTGTGGACAAAGAGGAGAGGAGAAAGGAGATGAAATCTGCCCCCAGAGCAAACTTCAAAGGAGTACACATTCCTCACATTTTTCCTTTCAACTTGACAAAAAAAGAGCTTGTTCCTGTGCATAGGCCTAATTCCTGTAACTGTCTTTCTGACTGTGAAGTACAATGAAACTAACCAGGGAGAAAATGAGACAGAAAGAGGAAGGGATCCTCCTTAAATAAACACTTGGCAACAAGCTGTCATTTTCCATCTCCCAGCCTACAGTTGCACAGGGCAGTCAGGCACTGACAAATATGAAGGACCCAAAGCAACCCTTCAGCATCTAAGCAGTGACTTCTTTTCTTGTGGAATAAACTGCTGTTTCTAACCTTGTTTATTCCTTTGCCTCAGCACATTGCATAATGCCCTGGTCCTTGAGTACCAAGAACAGAATTCAGTGGCCTCTGGGTACCACTCCCTAAAAATCAGCAGGTGAGGACTCCTACTGTTCCTGCTTCTCAGGATTCAAAATAAATGATTCCTCCTTATATATTTCCACACAAGAGCCTTTCTAATAGCAACACTCATGCCACTTACACCTAAAATATAAGAACTTTGCACCAATCACTGCACTAGATAAATATTCTTAATAGGAACAAGCCAATTTAGCTGTTAAATACTCAATGCATTACTAGGGCTAGGTTTCAATTTCTGATATATGTAAATTTGCACAAGAACTGGAAAAATGTTATTGCCACAGACAGGTAGTTTGAATGAGTGATGATACTGCTACATCTTAACATCTTCCATCAGCTAGTTCATTCCCCAAATGCCCACATCACCTGGGTCTGGGCCAGACTGAAGCCAGGAGCCTAGAACTCCACCCACATCAATTGTAGAGGCCTCAGTACTTGAGCTATCATCTGCTTTCTCCCAGAGGATGGGCATTAGCAGAAAGCTGGATCAGAAGCAGAGTAGTCAAGACTGAAACCAGGGACCTTGATACGGCATGTGAGCATCCCAAGTGGCAGCTTAACTTGCTGTACCACATTACCTACCCCACTCCACAAACTTTCTGAAAACTACTTATGCACATTTTCCCCATGCTTAATCCAAAATCCCAAACACAGTGCTATAATAGCTTTGGCCTCAATTACAATAAAAACGTATCTATACTTGTTTTTTGTTCTTTGACAAGTAAAATGCCTCAGATTCTAGATGGATATATATTATGCTCTTTTTCTCTGTCTATATATATAGCAGATTTGAAAATATTAAATATATATGTATATATATTTGAAAGTCAGAGTTACAGAGACAGAGAGATACAGAGACAGAGATCTTCCATCCACTGGTTCACTCCTCAAATGGCTACAACAGCAAGGGTTGTGCCAGGCTGAAACCAGGAGCCTGGGGCTTCATCAGGGTCTCCCACATGGGTACAGGGGCCAAAGCACTTGGACCACCTTCTGCTGCTTTCCCAGGTGCATTTGCAAGGAGCTAGATCAGAAGTGGAGCAGCCAGCTCTCAAAATAGCACCCACATGGGATGCCAGCATTGCAGGTGGTAGCTTTACCCACTATGCCACAATGCCAGCCCCACTTATATTTTCAAAAGAATAATTTATTGGCCGGCGCCGTGGATCAATAGGCTAATCCTCCGCCTGCGGCGCTGGCACACAGGGTGCTAGTCCCAGTCGGGGCGCCGGATTCTGTTCCAGTTGCCCCTCTTCCAGGCCAGCTCTCTGCTATGGCCCGGGAGTGCAGTGGAGGATGGTCCAAGTACTTGGGCCCTGCACCCGCATGGGAGACCAGGATAAGCACCTGGCTCCTGCCTTTGGATCAGCGCAGTGCGTTGGCGGCAGTGCACCGGCCGCGGCGGCCATTGGAGGGTGAACCAACGGCAAAAGGAAGACCTTTTTCTCTGTCTCTCTCACTGTCCACTCTGAAAAAAAAATATATATATATATGCATATACTTGTTTATTAACAGAATATCTCGAGGCTGGAACTGTGGCATAGTGGGTAAAGCTGGCATCTGCAGTGCCATTATCCCATATGGGCACCGGTTTGAGTCCCAGCTACTCTACTTCTAATCCAGCTCTCTACTATGGCCTGAGAAAGTAGCAGAAGATGGCCCAAGTCCTTGGCCTCTGCACCTGCATGAGAGATCTGGAGGAAACTCCTGGCTCTTGGCTTCAGATGGGCGTGGCTCCAGCCATTATGGCCATCTGGGGAGTGAACCAGATGGAAGACCTCTCTCTCTTTCTCTCTCTCTGTCTTTCCGCTCTATAACTCTGCCTTTCAAACAAATAAAAAGATAAATTTTTTTAAATAATAAGCTTTATATGAAAAGCCAGCTGGAACTCTGACTCCCCTCACCCTCATCCTGCCAAGCTCTTCCTTGTCTTCTTTTTCAATTAATAAACCACCTGATTCAACCTCCTTAATGAGTCTCAGAGGTTAGTGTCCTCCCCAGGACACCTCTACCCAAAAGGAGCTGAGGCATGTCTCATCTGTGTGTCTAGGGAATCTTTGGTCCCATATCTCCATACAAATTAGTATTTCCTTCAGCTCTTCCTGCTCACTCAAAAGACGATCTTCAAGATCCTACTTACCATAGGAAAACCAGAAAAGCATCCTCAGTAGGGATGGAGGGATGAGGAATACTATAACTGTTATTTTACTCCTTGGACTTGAATCATAATCCTTTCTGGAAAATACCATGGCCTCTCTTCATTAAAACACACACACACACACACACACACAGAAACATTGCAATTCATAATATTTATCTGGAATACCAGCTGAGGTATGTAATCAGACCAAAGGTGAGTTTGAAATCAGAATGAGTTGAAGTCCTGGAGTACTTGTTTCTTCTCTCTGCTGCCCCATGGGTAGATTGTTATGGCCCGCAGAGAAAAAACAAGAGCGGAAAGAAGGGTATGTTCTAAGAGGCCAATTCAAACAACTGATCATGCCTGGGGAAAGATTTTTTTTACAGATCAAAGGAATATGCATATGAGGAAATTTGCAGTCCAACCAACCAAGAATTTCACCAAGTACACTGTAATCTCTTTGTGGGTAGGAGCATAATGGGTTGCTAGGCACAGAGTAAGTGTTGAGAAAATACAAATGAACTAATGTGTTTCAATTAAAATTTAGTTTAACTCTAATATACAGCTAGCTCAATATTCCCAATAATTCACCCATCAAAGAGTCCATGATGACAAATCAGTTCCAAAATTGTCCTCACATTTGGTTCAACTACATCCCTCAAAGCACAGCGTTTGGAGAAACATTTATAAATGGAAGCCTGCAGCTATTACGAAATTTTTGTGAAATAATGCAGTGCCTTTAATTACCTCAAATTTTCAGAGATGTTATTTCCTAATTGTTCAATCAATTAGAACATCAATGCTACAGACATCGGGAATTCTTATAAAATTCTTAGTCTGCATCTTCACAAAAATACTCTGGGCTTAATAAATTAAGAAAATTTAAACAGTCAAAATGAGATCAAAGGGATTATGATGCAGTGGGTTAAATCGTTGCCTCCACTTCCGATCCAGCTCTCTGCTAATGCACCTGGGAAAGTAGCCAAAGATGGCCCAAGTGCTTGGGCCCCTGAACCCACATGGAGACCCAGATAAAACTCCTGGCTCCTGGCTTTGGCCTGGCTTGCCCTGGTCACTGCAGCCATTTGGGGAGTACCTAGTGAATGGATGATCTCTCTCTGTGTAACTCTGCCTTTCAAATAAATAAGTAAATCTTTTTTAAACAATAAGATCAAAGTTATTCTTATGTCATATTACTGAGACTTATTAAAACCAAGCACAATGCTATTTTGTGGGATAGAAAGAAGACAAAGATAGAAATCAGAACTCAGACCCAACCACAAGCAGCTCACAACCTCATTGTCTGGCACCTGCCCCAAACTCGGGCCCTCATTCCCAGTTTCACAAGCTTGACCACTGAGCTTCTAAGCAAAGTGTGGACAACACTGCTTCACCTCTCTCCAAACCCAGTTGACCTGACCTGATCTGACTAGCAGACCTTGAAGTCCTTGGCACTTGACTTGGCCTATCCTCAACCTCAGGTGAACTCTCCCTTCCCTGTTCCTGCTCCCAGAGCAATAACTGACACTCTGTAACTCTGCCTTTCAAATAAATGAGTAAATCTATTTTACCTAACTACCAGAATTTACAAATTTATGCCATTCAATCTCCATATTGTTTAATCTAGACTCCTTACTTACCAGCCAGATGCTTAGTTTCCCTAAGCTTAGTTTCACCCTTCCTTCTTGTCATGCAGAGATCCTCAGACAGGCAGCCCTTCAAATTCTCCCCACTCAAAGGATCGTTTTAGGGTTATGTGGACTTTCTTCCCTCTTGTGCCTAAGAAAGGGTCAGAATATGAGACTGGGGATGACAACCCTGACTCAAATGTCCCCTCCGGACTCCGATGACTTCCTCTCAGACTGCTGTGCCTCTTCCTTCCACGTGCTCTATTTTACAATATCTTGGCTTTTACTTTCTTCCCCACACTCTATCTCTGGGAATTCTCACTAATTCCCATGAATTCTTTCAGAAGACTCACAAAACTTGGAGCTCTATCTCTATCGTTCTCTTGAACTCTAAACTCTACTTTGCAACTCTTGCTTCAAGCTTTCCAAATCCATGTTCCACAACCATCTCAAGTCTAATTCTATTCAAGCAGGACTTGCTCTCTCCTTCTGCCAAGACTTTCTCCTGCCTGTTCCCTCTCTATTAAAGATATCACCATAACTCAGAGACACCAAAGCCTACAAACTGACTGACAGCCCCATCTGCTGTCATCTGCTGCCCCTCAGGAGCAACCAACATGTTTGTTCCCAAACCATGCTTCCCCTGGGCTTCCTCCAATCAATGATTAGGCCCAACAGAACTAATACAGACTCATTCTTGTGAGACATGAGACTTCTCAGATAAGTGATTTTAGTTCAAGAACTCCCTCCTGGCCTAACTGAAACCTTCTTATACTTGTGCTGTTGTGTTAAGATTCTTCTTGGGGCTGGCACTGTGGCGTAGTGGGTAAAGCTGCTGCCTGCAGTGTTGGCATCCCATATTGGGCGCCAGTTGGAGTCTCAGCTGCTCTACTTCTGATCCAGCTCTCTGCTATGGACTGGGGAAGCAGTAGAAGATGGCCCAAGTCCTTGGGCCCCTGCACTCTGGGGAGACCCAGAGGAAGCTCCTGGCTCCTGGCTTCGGATCATCGCATCTCCGCCCGTTGCAGCCAATTGGGGAGTGAACCAGCAGATGGAAGACCTTGCACTCTCTCTCTCTGTCTGCCTCTCCTTCTCTCTCTGTGTAACTCTGACTTTAAAATAAAATAAATAAATATTTTTAAAAAAAGATTCTTCCTACTCAATCTTCCTTCCATCTTTCTCTCCTTCCATGGAGGTCAGATTTGAAGTAATTTGAAGGGTCTCCTGCCTTCTCCTGCTCCCACTCCTAGTAAATTTATTTTGTATCTAGTATTTTGGTGTCTTTTTCCTGGAGAACTTCAACTAACACATTGAACATCTCTCATCTAATCTTCCCAATAATCTCCTACCTGGTTTCCCTGACTCTGAAAAACAAA
The DNA here is from genome assembly GCF_964237555.1 of Oryctolagus cuniculus. Lineage (NCBI taxonomy): Eukaryota > Metazoa > Chordata > Mammalia > Lagomorpha > Leporidae > Oryctolagus > Oryctolagus cuniculus. The sequence goes on from NC_091432.1 coordinate 169,314,353, forward strand.
AGCTGAATTCTTCCACTTCCCTTCATTGTAACTTTTAATATCTCCCCATTACTTAGAGCAAAAAAAAAAAAAAATCCCTTATAGCTCTGAGCCCTCCATTAAGGTACCACACCTTGGTTCTCCGTGCTTCTTTGCAACCTAATGTTCTATTAACACAATCTGTTCATTATCCCTCAAATAACCATGTATTTTCATATTACCATGCCTCTACTCATGTCATAACCTCAGATAAGCAGCTGTCATATTCGCAGACCCATAGAGCTATTCAATATCTGTCTCCTTATAATTGAGAACTCTATGATATTTTACCTCTGATAATTGTGCATCCAGTGACTAAAGTAATATCTTATTATCCATACAAGTCTTTCAAGCAACACAGAATGGAAGCGGATGTGACAGTTTGATGACAACAGATCAAAAATCTACTGGTAACAAATGTAATAAGAAACACCAATTCAAAAACAACAGATCTGAGTAGTCTGGGGGCATTGATGTAGGTTCCCCAACTATACAAACCACTCTGGTAGGTAACGTTGACAATGGGGAAAGCTGTGCTTGAATAAAGACAGAGGGTATATGGGAAATAACTGTATTTATGCTTAAATTCTTTATGAGCCTAAAACTATTCTAAAAAATAAGTTTTATATATATATGTATGTATGTATATATGCAAATCTGTTTATATGTTTTCTGCCCTCTGAATGCGGTCCATACTTAATGACTGACTCTAATGAACAGAGGGTTGTGGGGAGCAACTGAGACTAGGCTAAGTTACTGGAATTAAGACTTATTCTATGCATCTGCTCTCCCACAATATGGCGCTGGGAGAGGAGAAAACAGCTTCTACGCAGCTGCCTCTCGCCAACTTGAGTGATGACCTGCAGCAGCTGATCCTGCTCCTGATTGGAGGAGAGCAGCGTACTTGGCGTGTGGGTAGCAGAGTTGGGATTGGTGGAAGAGGACTATAAAGGAGGAGAGAGACAACATGCACCAGGAACATCTATCTGAAGGAACATCTGAGCAGCCCCCGAGAGAGCCGGCCGGCGGTGTGCCGCTCCCCCGAGGAAGTGGGGAAAGTGGCAGGGGGAACCGCCCTTCCACGGAGGTGGAAGGGACGGTAGCCAACCCGGGAAGAACCAGCAGCAAACCCGGGGAGGGCCGAGCAGACAAAAGAACAGCGCAGGGTCCTGTGTCGTTCCTCCGTGAAGAGGGGGAGCGACATAACGGTGCCGTGACTCGGATAGGAAACCTAGGCAGGGTTTAGTGTCGTTCCTCCACGAAGAGGGGGAGCGACATAATGGTGCCGTGACTCGGATAGGAAACCTAGGCAGGGTTTAGTGTCGTTCCTCCACGAAGAGGGGGAGCGACAGATGGTGGCATAAGTGATAGTATGGGACTTCTGAGGCTAGGTCATAAAATGATAGCTTCTGCTTGGCTTTCTCTCTCCTTTTTTTTTTTTTTTTTTTTTTGACAGGCAGAGTGGATAGTGAGAGAGAGAGAGACAGAGAGAAAGGTCTTCCTTTGCCATTGGTTCACCCTCCAATGGCCGCCACAGCCGGCGCACTGCAGCCGGCGCACCACGCTGATCTGATGGCAGAAGCCAGGTACTTATCCTGGTCTCCCATGGGGTGCAGGGCCCAAGCACTTGGGCCTTCCTCCACTGCACTCCCTGGCCACAGCAGAGAGCTGGCCTGGAAGAGGGGCAACCGGGACAGAATCCGGTGCCCCGACCGGGACTAGAACCCAGTGTGCCGGCGCCGCAAGGCGGAGGATTAGCCTAGTGAGCCACAGCGCCGGCCGGCTTTCTCTCTCCCTTGAATCACTGGCTCTGGGGAATCCAGCTACTATATTGTGAGGACACTAAAGCAATCTGTGGAGACATCCATATGAGGAGGAACTTGGTGCAAATAGCACCAAGTTGCCAGCAATCGGAGTGAGCCACCTTGGAAGTGGATCCTCCAGCTCTGGTTGAGCATTGGCCAGTGTGTGACTGCAACTTTAGCAGAGACTCTACACCAGAACCCCTAGCTAATCTTGAATTCTTGACCAATAGGAACTGTAAGTATATTAACTGTTTATTGTTGTAAGCCACTGAATTTTGCAGTAACTTCTTATGTATGAAAAAATAACTGATAACAGTGGCCTTTCCAAGAGTCAATTTAAAAAATAATGCTAGGCCGGCGCCATGGCTCACTAGGCTAATCCTCCGCCTTGCGGCGCCGGCACACCGGGTTCTAGTCCCGGTTGGGGCTCTGGATTCTGTCCCGGTTGCCCCTCTTCCAGGCCAGCTCTCTGCTGTGGCCAGGGAGTGCAGTGGAGGATGGCCCAAGTGCTTGGGCCCTGCACCCCATGGGAGACCAGGATAAGTACCTGACTCCTGCCTTCGGATCAGCGTGGTGCGCCGGTTGCAGCGCGGCGGCCGCAGCGGCCATTGGAGGGTGAATCAACGGCAAAGGAAGACCTTTCTCTTTGTCTCTCTCTCTCACTGTCCACTCTGCCTGTCAAAAAAAAAAAAAAAAAAAAAAAAAAAAAGCTAAAGAAGTATTTTCATTTATATATATAAAATATCCTTAATGATGCTGGATGGAATCCATGGTCCTTTAAAAAAGTAAAGGCATAAAGAAAAAAGTTTTACATTTTATTTTTTTGTAGAAATTGCATGTCCTGGGGCCAACACTGTGGCATAGAAGGTTAAGCCTCTGCCTGCAGTGCCAGCATCCTGTTTGGGCAGCTAGCTCAAGTCTGTCTGCTCCACTTCAGATCCAGTTTCCTGCTAATGCGCCTGGGAAAGCAGCAGAAGATGACTCAAGTTCATGGGCCCCTGCACCCACATGGAGAGACATGTAAGAAGTTCCTGGCTGCTGGCTTCTGCCTGGCCCAGCCCCAGCTGTTGCAGCCATTTGGGTACTGAACAAGTGGATGGAAGACCTCTCTCTCTCTCTCTCTCTTTCTCTGTATCTCTGGTTTCAAATAATAAATTAAAAAAAAAAAAAAAGAAATTGCAATGTCTTGTTTGGTCCATCATCACCACATCAGCATGTTTGTGTATTTTCCTTGTCAAAAATTAAGAAAACCCAAAAATGTTAATGCTAAAAATGAAACCTTATAAAGTGAGGTTCTAGTTTGCATTTTAATTTTAAAAGGGAAAAATGGCATGAGTCATCTCTTTTAAAAGTAAATATCTTCACCCCCTACTTCTATTTTTTAAAAAAAAGATTTATTTTATTTCTTTGAAAGACAGTGTTACACAGACAAAGGGAGAGACCTGCTTTCCCAGGTACATTAGCAGGGAGTTGGAACAGAAGTGGAGCAGCTGGGGTTTGAACTGGCACTTATATGGGATGCTAGTTTCCCAGTTTCAGAGGCAGCAGCTTTAGGTGTTACTCCCCTCCATGTCCAAGAGGATAAACTTCCACATTTATCTCAATATCCCATGACTGATGGCATAAGTATTCTAAGATTCCTTCAAGGGTTATATAACAATACTCAAGTACTTCCCTAATTGTATCTCACACATTGCATTTTGCTGTTCTCTCTTTCTCAGTGAAGGCATTGCCTTTGAGTTTCTTCGTTCTGATATAACACATTTACACACACACAAACATAGTCAATGTAAAGACACCACTTTTGCTTCTAACTGGAGATAAATTTCAACTCCCTACCTGGTTTCAGAAATGACTATCCATCCAATTTTATATCATTTTTGAACACTCATGACATTTTTCCATGGTTCTCTTGGCACTTAGGACTTTTTAACCTGCTCAGTTAATCTACATGAAGAAGGTAAGCTGTAAGTTCCTTGAGAATGTGACTGTTGATTCATATGTATAGCCTTGCAATAGTAGATGATCAATAGATGTTTGACAGGTGTTACATACAGGATTATGGTTTAAGTGCCAGTCAGAAGAACAGGTGTCTGCCTAACACAAATTACAATAAAAGTATAAGGAAAAGATGGATTCTATTGTGAGGAACTGAATATATAAATGGACAAATGGCCTGATCATATGTAAAAAGAGAACTTTTACCTAGAACGTGTCCTGGAAAACTAAACCCCTTATTTACAAAGAACAATTCAGGAAGCCAGCTCAATATAAGTTAGACTTATGGAAAGCCAGACTGCTATCTCTAGTGGCAATCCAGGAAACCAAAAAGTAACTTCCATAATGAATGCTGAAAATGGCTAAGACTGGATTAAAAACTGACAACTTCCTTAGTTTTGTCATATTTTCAAATAGGACCAGGCAGACAAGGCCAAATATGCATCCCTAACCAGTCACATCAGATGTTCCACCTGCTGAGCCCTCCTACAGCTTTCCCATGCCAAAGGCCCCCTACAGGGCACACCTGAAGCCTTCTCTTTCCACTATAAAATTTCCCTCTCTTCTGCCAAATTGCTGGTCTGATTCCCTTGTTATAACAAGTTCAAAATAGCCTTGGCATTTCTCATTTGGTTGTTTCTAATTTATTTCCACATTTGTTACACGAAAATCTATTCAAATCACCCTAAAGATGAAAAAATAACTCATATAAGCTACGAATTGACAGAGCCAGAAATGGCCAAGGGTGAGCCTTGTCATGGGCTGAGGAGCCACAGGCAGAACCTGATGATGGACATCACCAAAGCAACTGATGCCCGTGGTCTGGAGAGCAACTGTCCCATACTAAGTGCTTCTGGTGTGTCAGTTCAAGGAAGTGCCCAACCTGACTGGAGTGACAAAGTTACTACCGACTGCTGTTTTATACAATGCCCCCTCCTCCTGGTCATTGCACTCCATTTACCATTTAGTAAAAATCACTCTGACCAATACACATCAGAACACTCAAGAGTCATTCTGGGGGCCAGCACTGTGGTGTATCAGGTAAATCTGCCACCTACAGTGCTGGCATCCCATATGGGTGCCGGTTAAGTCCTGGCTGCTCCACTTCTGATCTAGCCTGTGAAAGCAGTAGAAGGTGGCCCAAAACCTTGGGCCCCTGCACCCACATGGGAGACCGGGAAGAGGCCCCTGGCTTCAGATCAGCATAGCTCCAGCCGTTTCGGCCAGCTGGGGAGTGAACCAGTAGATGGAAGACCTCTCTCTCTCTCTGCCTCTCCTTCTCTCTGTGCAACTCTGACTTTCAAATAAATAAATAAATCTTTAAACAAACAAACAAGCAAAAGAGGCATTCTGACAGCTCAGCTCTTTAGCTCTGGCTGAATAATTTAACATTCGGTGGTTTAGTTTCTCTTCTCTCTTCCAAAACATGCTAATGATAAGCAATGTGCAATTTTGTGTAAACTTTAATCCCTGCAGCTTCTGCAAGATTGGTTCAATCTAGGTCAGTCTGGTTTTATTCAGATGACTTTGCTGAAAAGACTGCACAGGTAGGCATACACATCTAAAAGTGATTGACTAGTTTTGTTAATTGTATTAATTACAAAATTAAAGTGCTGTAGAAAACCCAGAAAATGCAAAGTAATGATTAGAAAGCTAAAGTCATCAGAACAACACCATTCAGAGAAATCAATACCCAGTCATGTGTGTATGTAGATATGTAAGAAGAATTTCCCTTGAACAGGATGAAACAAGATTATATCTGAGTAACTTTCCTTGTTTCTCTACACAATGACTTACAGGGAGATCAATTGATAAAATGTATTTTCGAAGCACCTCCTGAAGCATCTAGAAGAAAGTGGGGAGCAGCCTTCATGACCGAAAAATCCCCTGTACTTTCCAATTCTCCTGGGGCCATTCTGTCCTGTACATGCTTCTGCCTATAGCCAACCTCCCATAGCCTGTCCAGTAGAGCATCACTGCTAATCCTTCAATAATCAGCCTTACTAGTGTTCTTCCATGACCCCATCCACCATTCCGGTGGTGGGGATCTGAGTGTTCCCACACCTGTGCCCTTAGCACACTGCTGCATTTCCACTGGGGTGACTGGCATACGGCAGTGATTCTAGTATGACGAGGTTTGTGCACAGCTGTAAACTACAGACCTTAGAAGAGTCAGGATAGGAGTTTCTATTTTGTATATTCACTGCCTTGCAGAGGACCTCATGTAGACTGGAGCTGGACCACCAGGGTTTGCATTCTTCAGCACTTACTAGCTGTGCACTTGTGGGAAATTTATGCATTCTCTGTATACCATGGTTTATTCCCTTCTAAAGTGAAGGTGATAATAGAACTTAGTTTGTAGGGTTGTGATAAGAATTAAATAAGTTGGGGCCGGCGCTGTGGCGCAGCAGGTTAAAGTCCTGGCCTGCAGCACTGGCATCCCATGTAGGCGTTGATTCAAGTCCTGGCTGCTCCTCTTCCAATCCAGCTCTCTGCTATGGACTGGGAAAGCAGTAGAAGATGGTCCAAATCCCTAAGTCCCTGCACACATGTGGGAGACCCGGAAGAAGCTCCTAGCTCCTGGCTTCAGATAGACGCAGCTCCAGCTGTTGCAGCCATCTGGGGAGTGAATCAGTGGATGGAGACCTCTCTCTCTGTCTCTACCTTTCTCTGTAACTCTGTCTTTCAAATAAATAAAATAAATCTTTAAAAAAAAGTATAAATAAGTTATTATATGAGGGGCCAGCACTGTGGCATAGTGGGTAAAGCTGCTGCCTTCAGTGCCGGCATCCCATATAGGCATTTGAGACCCGGCTGCTCCACTTCTAATCCACCTCTCTGCTATGGCCTGGGAAAACAGAAGATGGCTCAAGGTCCTTAGACCCCTGCACCCTCATTGAGACCCAGAAGAAGCTCCTGGCTTTGGATAGGCACAGCTCCAGCTGTTGCGGCCATCTGGGGATTGAAACAGCAGATGGAAGACCTCTCTCTCTCTCTCTCTCTCTCTCTCTCTCTCTCTGCCTCTCCTCTCTGAAACTCTTTCAAATAAATAAAAAATAAATATTTTTTTAAAATAATAAGTTGTATATGCAAAGTACTTTAAAAAGTGCCTTGAACATGGTAAACACTAGGAAATGTTTAAGATTATGCAGTTATGTATAAGAACTACCCCAAGTATCTCTAAGTTGCTTAGAACTTTCACTACCTTTTTACTTAGAAATGAGGGCATATGACTCACATTAGTTCTCCTTACAAGTTATACATGGCAAATAAATATTTGGTCTAGAATTTTCTCTGACTACAACAGAACAAAGGCACTCACATGAAACCAAGCATGGATAATGCTGCTTCATTTTTAAAAGGATATGCTAGGGCCGGCACTGTGCTATAGAAGGTTAAGCCTCCGCCTGCAGTGCTGGCACCCATTTTGGGCACTGGTTCAAGTCCCAGCTGCTCCACTTCCAATCCAGGTCCCTGCTGATGCACTTGGAAAAGGAGTAGAGGATGGCCCAAGTACTTGGGCCCCTGTACCCATGTGGGAGACTCAGAGGAAGCTCCTGGCTCCTGGCTTCAGCCTGGCCCAGCTCTGGCCATTATAACCATTTGTGGAGTGAACCAGCAGATAGAAGATTTCTCTCTCTCTCTCTCTAATCCCTCTTCTCTCTCTGCATCTGCTTTTCAAATAGATAATCTTAAAAAAAAAAAAAAAAAAGGAAATGCTACTGTTACAGGTGGTCCAACTCAAGCTCTAAGGAGCAGAATATGAGGAATCAGGTCAGTAAGCAGTTGGGTTGGTCCTGGTGGAAAATAATAAAAGGGGAATCCCTCTAAGAGGGTACAAAATGCTTGCCTCTCCCAGAAGTTATCTTTAGCTAGATCAAAGTGCCTATCCTTCTCCTTGGGAGCTTCCAGTTTTATCATGAGAATAGCAAGGGAGTGGTGATTCCACCCTTCAGAGTTCAGTTTACTGTGAAAACATAAGTCACCAATCCCACCCTTCTGATGGTTTTTGTCTTATCATGAGCAAGCTAGACAGGACAGACAAGATTACAGATCCAGTCTTTTGAATCTGGCCTTTTGATGGGTTTTGTCTCTGCCTTCTGATTGTTAGCTGCTCTTCTGCTTAAAAGACTCAGACCCAAACAGTTCAAGAGGTCTGCTTCTCATGCAGTTCCCCTCTTCTGATCTCTTTTGACTTAAATAAATCTTGCTTTTCTTTATGCATTGTCTCCATGAATATTATTCTTTCATGTGAGACAAAGAACCCAGGTAGCCTTCCTCCACCAGCATTTTGCCCCTAACAGTGCTATTAGAGGTTACATGTATCAATTCATTGCCCCTGAATGCCATGGCATGAAACATTCATGGTTTGCCAATGCATTATTCCCTCTCTCCATCCACTTATGGTCCCTCCCCTCCACCACTGCCACCCCAGTTCACTATTTCAAGAGGCGGGCATTGTTGAAGATTGGGTCCATTTCAGGGCAAGGGAGTACTCCTGACTCTGCAATATTTTCTCTAATTCACCTCAGGACTAACCAGATGGAACCAGACCAAAATCTCACAGAAGCTGCTAGGTTTAAACTTTATACTCAGGTTGCAAATTACTTATCAGGAGTCTACTTCTGAAAAGAGAAAGAGGAGAAATGGAATTCCTTGATGTTCAAATTATTCAACTGGAAACAAGTAGCTGAACTGAAAACAGATAGACAACTCTAACACATTTCCCAGCTCTAGTGCTCTTAAGAAAACAACTTATTTAAAGTATATTTTAAAAAGAACTAACCTAAATATTTTCTGACTTTGAAAAGTTGCAGGAAGGCATTCACTTGCTTAAATATTGACCTAAGGCTTGTTTTATTTATTTATTTTCTCCTTTTTTCCCCAAAAGATTCATTTATTTACTTATTTGGAAGTCATAATTACAGAGAGAAAGAGATAGAGAGATCTTTCATCCACTGGTTTATTCCTCAAATGGCCACAACAGCCAGGGCGGGTCAAACTGAAGCCAGGAGCCAGGAGCCAGGCGCTTCCTCCAGGTCTCCCCAGTGGGTTAAGGGGCCCAAGCAGTTGGCCCATCTTCCTCTGCTCTCCCAAGCATATTAGCAGGAAGATGGATTGGAAGTAGAGCAGCCGGGACTCGAACTGGTGCCCATATGGGATGCTGCTGGCACTGTAGACGGTAGCTTAACCCACTGTGAAACAGTGCCAGCCCTTATTTATTTTCTTTATGTTTTAATTTTCATCAGCCAGAGAGGGGGCAAGAGGAAGAAAGTTAATACCCCAGGGGTGTATATTTTTAAATCAAGCCTGAGATTGGTTTGGGCATTGTAACACAGTAGGTTAAGCCTCAACTTAACACATGTACCCCATGTTGGAATGCCTGGTTTGTGTCCTAGCTGCTGTTTCCAAACCAGCAATCTTGCTAATGCACACCTTGGGAAACAACAGATGATGGCCCACATGCTTAGGCCCCTGCCAACCCATGTAGAACTGGATGAAGTTCCAGGTTCTGGCTTCAGTCTGGCCCAGCCGTGACTGTTGGCTGTTGTTGAGTATCTGAGGAGTGAACCAGCAGATGAAAAGTTTTCTCTCTCTGTTGCTCTTTCAAGTATATGAAAATAAAATAAATGTTAAAACACAAAAACACCTGCACACGCTCACATCCCTTCACTCCTCACACACTCAATGAATCAGGGTTGATTTCCTAAAATTGGAATGGATATGGCTTCCAGCTATCTCTCAGTCTCAAATAGGTGTATTCAGTAAAATGGCCATATTTTCTTCTATGAGCAACTTCCCTACCAGATTTGAAACAAGCAAGGGGAGGAGTCTTCAGCATAGCTGGAGGCAATGTCAGCCAACTGGTGATGAGACATGCTCCATATCTCACATCAATACCTCAAGTCAAGCCTGTCATCTATATAAATTTTCTTTTTAAAAGATTTCATGTTTCATAGATACAATGCTCAGAAGATAGCCTACTTCCCTCCCTAATCCTCTTTCCTTTTTTCTCCTTTAATTTTTGCAATAACAAAATTTCAATTGGCTTTATAATCACAGGCTTAACATATCACTATATATCCTTTCAGTCACAGAAACAGAGTCTCCTCACTTCAGAACTAAACATGAGAAATATTTTATGATAGAAAATGAGGTAAACAGGTCTGAAACTTACTTTTAAAAAACCCCTTCAGCTGTGCCTGTGCCCTTGATTGCAGATTCTTCCCTCACTCTAAGGAGGTCAAAACCCACACAAAAACATCTCTGGAAGGGCAATCTTCAGATCATTAAAAACATTTTAAACATAAAATAGAATTCTGACTGTATATGAGCAAGGTAAGCTTTTTTAACCACTCATGAATCTTCATTATATGTGAAAAAAAATTCATCCCTGCTTTCAGCAGGTAAGTAGTAAAATCTGGGTGTTAAGCGAAAGAACACTAATGCTACTGAACCTTGGGCTAGAGAGGCCAGCGTGTGGGACCCTTCCATGTCTGTCACTTCCCAAAGCTGCATGCCACCAGGCAATTCCTTTTTCCTTCCTGAGTCTGTCCTGACAACCTCTCCACGCAAAGGGATGATAAAGCCAGCCCACAAGGTGTTTGAAACCTCCACATGTGTTTGAGCTGGGCCTTCCTGGGGGAAGCTGGTAGGCACTTCTGGAGCCCTCAGGTAAAGACTGAAAATGTGCTACTCTCCCTCCTAGGGTATTCAACTGCCGGCTCCAGAAACCAAATACCCCACTCTCTCCCAGTCTCTGAGATACCCATCCTTGTTTTATTTTCATCAACAGATTCCCAGTCCTGAGCAATCCTATCCCAGAACTGGACCACAGAAGGCAAACAGGCCAGAGCAAAGTGAAGCAAAGGGAGCCCTTTCTGCCACTTACAAATAGGGTCTTCCATTTTCAAGGGTCTTTTCAAGCGGATGCTGGCGGGGACCGTCTTCTCGATCAGTTCATCAATGCTCTAAAATTGAAATGCAAGTCGGTGAACACTAAAGACAGAGGAAAGTGGCTAGTAGTAGTTAAGAGTCACCTCTGTGCTTTGCAACTACAAAGGCTTAGAAACCGCATTAAAATCGCCTTAGTGGGGGGTTTCTTTTTAAAGAAAAAAAGAGAGAGAGAACGTTGAGTAATTCAGAAATCAGTTGGGGGGAAAAAATCAGTGATTTGGTCCTACTGGGCTGGATTTCAGGCGACAACCGGAGATAACCGGATAAGTCCGCTCTACCCAGGAGGTCTTCCTCCTCCCTCCTAGATTATGGCTCATCCGCTGGACTACTTGGATTGGAGGAGGTTTACAAATACAGTTTTGAGGCAAGACGATGAATGCAGGAAAAAGTAAGGTGGTGGGAGAAGGAACCGGGACCAAGCGTGCGAGCTCATGTCCACGACAGGGCCCGGACCCCGGGTGCGGGTCCCACGCAGAGTGCAGCAGAGTTTGGGGCGGGAGCCCCAAGGTCGCACGGGCAGAATCCGGGAGGAACAGAAGAGAGGCCCCCAGAGGGGCGGGTGGAGGTCCTTACCGCCAGCCCCAGGGCCTGTAGCATCTCCCTCTGGTCTTTGTCCCCGGGGCCTATATGCCTTTCAGCAAAGTCGTCGTGTCTGGGCAGGAGGCGCTCGAGGAGGCGTGAGGCCCCAGCCGCGCCGCTGTCCCCGCCGCCGCTACTGCTGTCCCGGACCCGTGGTACCAAATGCGGCCTCGCGCCCGCAGGCAGACGGCGACCGCCCCCGACTCCCGAACCCAGGCGCAGTCTCCATGTCCTGGCACAGGACTGCATGGCAGCGGCCACTGCTCCAGAGGATCAGCTGCGCTCTCGGTCCGGCTTCTGGACTCGGTCCTCCAACTGGCAGGTGAGTCAGGCCTGGAGTCACTTTCCGCCGGACTCAGAAGGATGGACTGTAGGAAACAATGAATGGGCAACCTGCACAGCCCGGCTACTCTAGCAAAGTTGTTGCTCCACCAGCGGCACCTGCTCCGCACACTTTAAGCGTCGCCCTGGAGGCGGGCGGTGGGATGGGGCCAGGAATCCCTTGGCCAATGGGAGTGGATAGGGGTGTGGGGGCGGATCAGTCGCCGCCCCCTCCCCCTCTCCCTACGGCCTCCTCAGCCCCTCAGTGGAGCCCCGCTCCTCTCAGCCTGGAGCCTGCCAGTCACGCCTGCTCCATCGCTGGCTGGTGCTGGGGGCTGGAGCACTGTGAGTGCACTCTGCCAGTGTGTAATGCTGCACCTACGTGGGATAAGGCTGGTCAGCTCTAAGTCTCTGGGCGAAGTTCCTGGGAGATTCAACCAACATGGAAGATGATTCCCACAGGGATGCAACAAAGTGTTAGTCTCGGTTTGTCAATTTTAGGGTATCTTTCCCTGTTGTATCCCAAGGAAACCGACAAAAACAGAATTGGTTTCTTTTATACTTGTTGGGATTGTGGGCAAGTTACTTAACCTCTCTGAACTTCGGTTTTCTCATCTCATAGAGCTGGATGGGATTTAAAAAAAAAAAAAAACACGATTTTTTTAAAAAAAGATTTTATTTATTTGACAGGTAGTTACAGACAATGAGAGGGAGAGGCAGAGAGAAAGGTCTTCCTTCGTTGGTTCACTCCCCAAATGGCCACAACGTCTGGAGCTGCACTGATCCGAAGCCAGGAACCAGGTGCTTCTCCCCTGCGGGTGCAGGGCCCCAAACACTTGGGCCATCCTCCACTGCTTTCCCATGCCACAGCAGAATGCTGGATTGAAAAAGGAGCAGCCGGGACTAGAACCGGCCTCCACATGGGATGCCGGCGCCGCAGGCAGAGGATTAACCCACTGCGCCAAGGCGCCAGCCCCCCAAAAAACACTATCACACACAGGGGCTGGTGCTGTGGCATTGCAGGTAAAGCCAATGCTTGAAATGCTGGCATCCCATGTGGACACCGGTTCAAGTCTTGGCTGCTCCACTTCCAATCCAGCTCTCTAATATGGCCTAGGAAAGCAGTAGAAGATGGCCCAAGTCCTTGGGCCCCTCCACCCTCATGGGAGACCTGGAAGAAACTCCTAGCTTTGGTCAGCGCAACTCTGGTTGCAGTCATTTGGGGAGTGAACCAGTGGATGGGAGATCTCTCTCTTTCTCTGCCTCTGCTTCTCTGTAACTCTGCCTTTCAAATAAATAAATGAATCATTAAAAAAAGATTATACAGGAGTCTCGTGGGATAGCGGGATAACACTGCAGTTCCCCTGGCTCGGTGGCCTGGGCAGTGGTTCTAAATGTCCCTTTTTCTGGATCCTTTGTAAACATGAAATCATTCCATGGATGGCTGCCTTATAATTTTGTCTCTTTCCACTTTAATTGTGAATGGTTAAAAAAAATTGCTGTTTTCTGATATTAAATTTTTATTAGTGCATAAAAAAAAAGATTATACATGGAAAGCACTGGTACATTACACTTAATCTCTATCTATCTATATATGAGTGTATATGAGGAAGTTTCAAAAAATTTCATAGGCCGGCACCGCGGCTCAATAGGCTAATCCTCCGCCTGTGGCACCAGCATCCCAGGTTCTAGTCCTGGTCGGGGCACCAGGTTCTAGTCCCAGTTACTCCTCTTCCAGTTCAGCTCTCTGCTGTGGCCTGGGAGGGCAGTGGAGGATGGCCCAGGTCCTTGGGCCCTGCACCCGCATGGGAGACCAGGAGAAGCACCTGGCTCCTGGCTTTGGATGAGTGCAGTGTGCTGGCCGCAGCGTGCCGGCTGCAGCGGCCATTGGGGGGTGAACCAATGGCAAAGGAAGACCTTTCTCTCTGTCTCTCTCTCTCACTGTCCACTCTGCCTGTCAAAAAAAAAAATTTTTTTCATGGGAAATTTGCATTTTTTTTTTGATAGGTAGAGTTATAGACAGTAAGAGAGAGAGAGACAGAGAGAAAGGTCTTCCTTCCATCGGTTCACTCCCCAAATGGCCGCAACAGCCAGCACTGCATCGATCCGAAGCCAAGAGCCAGGTGCTTCCTCCTGGTCTCCCATGTGGGTGCAGGGGCCCAAGCACTTGGGTCATCCTCCACTGCCCTCCCAGGCCACAGCAGAGAGCTGGACTGGAAGAGGAGTAACTGGGACTAGAAATTGGCGCCCATATGGGATGCCGGAGCCACAGGCGGAGAATTAACCAAGTGTACCACGGCGCTGGCCCCGCATTGTCTTTTAATTCCATTTTCTGCAAACTTTTTGAAGCCTCCCTGTATGTGTATGTAAAAACATGCAAATGATACAAAGATATTATACATGTTGCACTATTGTCTTAGTTGAAAAATAATTATCAAGACCTGGACTTTTTATAAACCTAAGATCTTTAGTGGCCTCATGAAAATTTTAACAAGTGAATAAGCTTTAAAATTCCAGGTTTTTTTTTTTTTTTAATATGAGGATGAGAGGACAGACGTCATCAGAAAATTACTTGTACTTAGACTACGAAAAAATAGAACCTGTCCACTTTTGTTTCTCCTCCTGTAGCTTTCTCCTTCAATCATCTGAACACTCCAATTTCTGTAGCTGAGAGGCACAAACATGAGCCAGATGGAAGCAGGCATTTTGGCTAGTGATTAAGACACCTGCACCCAACATGGAAGTGCCTGGGTTGGAATCTTAGCTGTCTCACAGTGGGTTTGATCGCCAGCTAAAATTCCTGACTCCAGATTCCTGTTCATGGGCACTCTGGGAGAAAGTGATGATGGCTCAAATAATTGGATTCTCTGTGTAATATGAGCATGGATTGCGTTCCTGGCTCCTGGCTCCAGCCTTGGGCCAGCCCTGGCTGTTGCAGGAATTTGAGGACAGAACTAGTGAATAAAAAACCAATCTCTCTGGGGCCGGCGCTATGGCATAGTGGGTAAAGTCATGGCCTGCAGTGCTGGCATCCCATAAGGGTGACGGTTCAATTCCCGGCTGCTTCACTTCCAATACAGCTCTTTGGTATGGCCTGGGAAAGCCATCTACTGAGGATGGTTCAAGTCCTTGGGCCCCTGCACTCACATGGGAGACCCAGAAGAAGCTCCTGGCTCCTGGCTTCGGATCAGTGCAGCTCTGGCCATTGCAGCCAATTGGTGAGTGAACCAGTGGACAGAAGACTTCTCTCTCTAGCTCTACCTCTCTCTGCAACTCTGTCTTTCAAATAAATAAATAAATCTTAAAAAAAAAAAAAAGGCAGAAGAAAATGGTGAATGAGGAAGACTGGACTGAATTCTCTGAAAAATTTTCACCCATTTGAAATTGAAAGTATATACTTCATAAATGCTGGAAGATTCCCTCAATGTTAGATGCCTGGGAAGAGGAGGCGATCTGCATCTATCCCTGTGTCCATCCATGTTCTTTCTATGTATCACTGGGGCACAATGCCAAGGGGTTGTAATTTCCAGAGTCAACTGGCTCCACACTTGTATGGAAGACACACTTGTGTGAAAATTGGAAAAGGCAATAAAGGCAAGAAATTATTTATTACATCTCTGACAAGAGCAGACAAATGCATGGGCTACAGCAAACATGATGTACTTCCTTCCCAGCCATTCACCTTGACAGAGTACAGAAGCTTTGTCCCTCAATGGAAACTCTAGGGTATCAATACTCTAAAAAAATTTCCTAACCTATATTGCTGCAGGAAGAATGCACTACAAATAAAATCTAATTTTTGGTCTTGTGTATTGCCACAATTCCACACACGTTAAATTCACAGCCTTATTCAGTCTCTTATGTGAATGTCTGGAATAAATCAGAAACTTTCAGACTTGGAATAGGGACATTTTGATATTTTGGGATGAAGTTGCTTATCTTGAATTCCCAAATCCCGTTGAGTCTTTCTTGCCAATTGAACCAGTCCCTCTTCCCCTGCGATGTGACACAGTGGGTTAAGCCATTGTCTACAAAACTAGCATCTCAATATGTGCACCAGGGCTGGCTCTGTTGTTTAGCTGGAAAAGCTGCCACTTGCAGTCCCGGCATCCCATATGGGCAATGGTTTAAGTTCCAGCTGCTCCACTTCCAATCCAGCTCTCTGCTATGGTCTGGGAAAGCAGTGGAATTTGGTCCAAGTTCTTGGGCCCCTGCACACACGTGGGAGACCCAGAAGAAGCTCCTGGCTCCTGGCTTCGGATTGGCGCAGCTCCACCCATTGCAGCCATCTGGGGAGTGAACAAGCAGATGGAAGACCTCTCTCTCTCTCTGCTTTTCCTCTCTCTATGTAACTCTTTTTTTTTTTTTTTTTTTTTTGACAGGCAGGGTGGACAGTAAGAGAGAGAGAGAGAAAGGTCTTCCTTTGCCATTGGTTCACCCTCCAATGGCCGCCACAGCCGGCGCACCGCGCTGATCTGATGGCAGGAGCCAGGTGCTTCTCCTGGTCTCCCATGGGGTGCAGGGCCCAAGGACTTGGGCCATCCTCCACTGCACTCCCTGGCCACAGCAGAGAGCTGGAATGGAAGAGGGGCAACCGGGACAGAATCCAGCGCCCCGACCGGGACTAGAACCCGGTGTGCCGGCGCCGCAAGGTGGAGGATTAGCCTATTGAGCCACGGCGCCGGCCCTCTATGTAACTCTTTCAAATAAATAAATCAATCTTCTTTAAAAAATCAAGCAATTAAAGTTGGTGTTGCTGATTAATTTAGTTTCTCAATCATTTTTATTAAAAAATAAAAACCATCTAGAGAAAGAAAAATGCAATAGTCTATTATTTATATTTTTGAATTGTATTTTAAGATTCAGGCAATGAGAACTATTATGATGGAATATACTCTACACCTTTAGCCTAACACAACCTTCTGCAAATGACCTCAACCCTATATTATGGTCTCTTTTTGTGCTATTTATTTTGGATTCCAACAAACAATTTTGGCCCATTATAGATGAAATACATATTTGTAAGTAATAGCATTTTGAAAAAAAAAAAAAAAAAGAGGAAAGCTAAAAAAAAAAAAAGTATTGATGACCTTAGAAAGAGTATTTGTGGATGTAAAATGTCAATCAGTAGGGCCTAAGCCATCAGAAAAATGCTAAGAAGATACTGGAAACAAATGAATAGGCAATTAAGGCAATTAATGGTTAATTGATGGAAAGTCTTTGACATTATCAGGGACATTATTTATATCCTTGGAGCCTAGAGACAGGAAAGGAGCTGTCTTAGAGAACTTCAAAAAGTTCATGGAGTACTGGGCATGGTGACACAGCAGGTGAAGCCATACCTTCAGATGCCTTGATCCCATATCAGAGTGCATGGTTAAAATCCTGGCTACTCCATGCTTCTAATCCAGCTTCTTGCTAAAGCACCTCAGAAGCAGTGAATGTTGGCCCAATTTGGGTCCCTGGCACCCACATGGAGAACTAGATGGAATTCCTGGTTCCTGGATTCAGCTTGTTCCAGCCCTGGCTGTTGTAGACAATTGGGAAGTGAATTGGAAGATAGATTAAATGTGTAAGTGTGTGTGTGTGTGTGTGTGTCTGTCTGTCTGTCTGTCTGTCAGTCTCCCTTCTCTGTCACTCTGGCTTTCAAATAAAATTTTTTAATTTCATGGAAAAATGGAATTAAAAGATAAGGTTATTTTTGGTGCAAAAAAATAGAATCCATGCATAGTTTTTTCACAATAAACATTTTCCATCAACTTTTTGAAGATCCTATGTATGTTTGGTGATGACTCTTATATCTCCCTAACAGAAATTTCTGACATGCTAAGTTTTTGGCCTGGCATCAACAAATTTCATTTGGATTTCCAGGCTCAGTTAACCACTTATTCCTATTAAAGTCTCCATCTACCCAGTTGCCCCAGCCCAAATCCCAGAAGTCATCCATGATCTCTCTATAATTCCTCCAATCGGGTTCATCAAGTATTATTAATATTTACTTCACAAATGTGTATTTATTTGAAAGGCAGTGTTACAGAGAGGCAGAGGCAGAGTAACAGATAGAAAGAGGGACAGAGAGAGAGCTTCCATCCACTGGTTCACTCTCCAAAGGACCATGATGTCCAGAGCTGGGATGATCCAAAGCCAGGAGCCAGGAGCTTCCTCTGGGTCTCCCACGTTGGTGCAGGGGCCCAAGCACTTGGGTCATCTTCCACTTACCTCCCAGGCACATAAGCAGAGAGTTGGATTGGAAGTGGAGTAGCTGGGACTCGAATTGGCACCCATGTGGGATGCTGGTGCTACAAGTGGAGGCTTAACCTACTATATACCACAGCACCAGCCCCCTCCCCATCAATAGCTTTTCTTTTATATTAGCAATCATCCTTAGAAAATGCAATGGATAAAAAAAAAACCTGCATGAAAATCAAGCAATATAATAATAAGATACTCAGGAATAATCAACTGTTCTCCTTGAATTTTATTCTTCTCTTTCAGTCAGTCCCTTCCTAAAACCTTCCGAAGTCTTTTCATTGCACATAGATTCACTTTCCTTTGAAAAAAAGCCTAAAGATCTTGCATTCACCTCTTCTCAACTCGTCTCTCCTTTTGCTGAGATGGGTTCTACTGCAGGCAAATTGTCTTTGGCCCAAGTAGCAGAAATGAGAATCTTTTCGCTTCCCCACCTCAGGCTTGTGTTCCTCCTCCAGCATCTTACTGACAGTTCCCACTCCACAGTGTAAAGCTGTGATAGGGAGAAGGGTGGGCATCAAGGAGTTCTCATTGTACTTAGGCTGTGTTCAGTCGGTTTCTATCCAGGGAGGTAGCTGTCTAAAGCTCTTAGGACTTGAGTGGACAGAAGAAACTTCCACTGAAAACACTCAACAGAACTTCCTATGTGTCAGATAATAGAATTTTCTCTTATTACTGAACCATCCTCAGCTGGCACTTTATGGTACCCATCATCATTTCAAGTGTTTTGTTGGGTGCCTTCTTTTCATGCTTGGAACTAAATTGTCTTATGAGCCACACTCATGTATTCTTTGTACCAACAAGCTCAGGAAATTCAATAGGATGCCAACATTGGAGGAAATTTTTCTTTGATCTGAAGCTAAAGCAACCAGCTGATTGGAATGTGTCATTTATATTATCTAGGCATAATTCAAAGTAAACTCCACTCTGTCTCCCAACTTATCTCTCCAAGTGGTCTTGCTGAAACCTTTTCCATTAAAGTTGAGTGAAAGAGCAGGTATATTGCTCCCTAAAGAAATCTTCCTGAGAAAACTCTCTTAAATCTTCTCCTTCCAAGCCTTACATAGTTTCAATGTATCAGAGATATCTAATCTGAATTCCTGCAATAAGGTATGTCTCAGAATTCACTTTGGGATCTAATTTCTCTTATATTCTCTCATTCTAATTAAAAAAAAAAACTTTTAATGTAAGGCACTATATATATAAATAAATAACATCTTATCTAATAAAGTAATGACTTTAACACACTGATTTTAAAATAGATTTATCCAACTGAACATTGAGAGAGCATTTCAGTATATAGAGGTTCGTATAAATGACCCACATCAAAAAACTTTTTAAATGAAAACCAAAATATTTAATGTACTTATAAATGCATACTGTCAAGGTCAGGTGAAAAATTCTACAACTATGGTAGGTTACATATTCCCTGCAGATTCATTTTCGTCTTATGCATAGTAAAACATACATCTCCAGGAAAGTAGACATCCTATATTGTTCTCTGTTGTTGTTGTTGTTGTTAAACACTGATTTATTCATTTGAAAGTCAGAATTGCAGAGAGGAAGATGCAGAGAAAGAGATGTGTTCCTTCTGCTGGTTCACTCCCCAGACAACCACAATGGCCAGGGCTGAATCAGGCCAGTCAGGAGCCAGGAGCTTCATTTGGGTCTCCCACATTGGTGGTAGGGGCCCTAACACATGGGCCATCTTCCATTGCTTTTCCCTGGCCATCAGCAGGAAACTGAATAGGAAGTGGAGCAGCCAGGACAAGAACCAGTGCCCACATAGGATGCTGGTATCACCACAACACCAGCTGCTGCACGTTGTTCTTTTACAAGAAGTAACATTTATCTGGGAAGAAGTTTTTTGTTTGTTTGTTTGTTTGTTTGTTTGTTTTTGACAGGCAGAGTGGACAGTGAGAGAGAGAGACAGAGAGAAAGGTCTTCCTCTTCCGTTGGTTCACCCTCCAATGGCCACTGCAGCCGGCGCGCTGCGGCCGGCGCACTGCACTGATCCGAAGCCAGGAGCCAGATGCTTCTCCTGGTCTCCCATGCGGGTGCAGGACCCAAGGACCTGGGCCATCCTCCACTGCACTCCCGGGCCACAGCAGAGAGCTGGACCGGAAGAGGAGCAACTGGGACAGAATCCGGCGCCCTGACCAGGACTAGAACCCGGGATGCTGGTGCCATAGGCGGAGGATTAGCCTATTGAGCTGAGGCGCCAGCCCTGGGAAGAAGTTTTCTAAAGGGAAGCTCCAATTAAAACTGTCAATTAGAGTGCTCCCTTGATAAGTTTAAAACATGCTGCTGGGACTGGTGCTGTGGTGTAATGGGTAAAGGTGCCATCTGCAATGCCAGTATCCTTAATGGCACTGTTTGGAGTTCTGGCTGCTCCACTTCTGATCCAGTTCCCTGCTAATGCACCTGGGAAAGCAGAAGAAGATGGCCCAAATACCTGGGCCCCTGCCCCCATGTGTGAGGTGAAGCTTCTGGTTCCTGGCTTCATTGTGGCTCAGCCCTGGCCATTGCAGCCACTTGGGAAGTGAACCAGCACATGGAAGATTGATCTCTCTCTCTCTCTTTCTCTCTCTCTCCTTCTCCCTCTCTTTCTCTGAAACTCTGCCTTTCAAATGAATAAACATAAAAGAAAAAATACTACTAATAATCATGAGCTCTATACTTAGAATTTACACTGTTGTAGTTGTTTTTAAGAGCCTGGAAAAATACAGTAAAACTTGTGATTAAAGTCTCAGCAGAGGGGCCAGCGCTGTGGTGAAGCAGATAAAGCTGCTGCGTGCAGCACTGATATCCCATATGGGTGCTGGTTCGAGTCCAGGCTGCTGCACTTCTGATCCATCTCTCTTCTATGGCCTCAGAAAGCAGTAGAAGATGGTCCAAATTCTTGGGCCCCTACACCCACGTGGGAGACCCAGAAGAAGCTCCTGGCTCCTGGCTTCGGATCGGTGCAGTTCTGGCTGTTTTTTGGCCAATTGGGGAGTGAATCATCAGATGGAAGACCTCTCTCTCTGCTTCTGCCTCTCTGTTACTATGCTTTTCAAATAAATGAAAAAAAAAATCTTTAAAAAAATCTCAGCAGAACGTCTTGTAATTTAGCATAACATTGTTTTATTAATCTCTTACCCTGCTTGGCCCCAGCTTATTAAGAACATGGATATATTTCAAACATATATTACTAAGTAAGTCAGTCTAAAAATGGTAGGATTGGTTAACCTAGCATAGCAGTTAAGAGGCCTTGGGAGTCCAGCATTGTGGTGCAGTGGATTAAGCCACTGTTTGCAACACTGGCATCCCATATCTGAGTATTGATTGGAGTCCTGGTTGCTCTGCTTCATACCCAGCTCACTGCTAATATACCTGGAAAGGCAGCAGCAGACGGGTCCTGCCACCCATGTGGGGAACCAGGATTGAGTTCCAGCATCCTGGCTTTAGCCCAGCTCAGCGCAAATCATTTTAGCCATTTGGGGAGTGAACTAAGGATGAAAAATCTGTGTCTCCACTCCCTCCCCATCACTATGACTTTTAAATCAATCAATTAATCAATCAATCTCTTTTTAAAAATAACCAACATCCTAAATGAGTTGTGAGACAAATCTGAAAATAAATAAATAGACACACAACATATTCATTTAACATTGCCTGGAAATTGAAACTTCAAATTTCATTAAAAAGTATAAAGTATTGGATAGCAGAAGTAAAAATGCATTATTTGTAGGATAGCCATTGTGGAATGATGAGTTAAGCTGCTGCTTGGTATGCCTGTATCCAAATTGGAGTGCATGGTTATATCTGTGCTACTCTGCTTCCAACCCATCTTTCTGCAAATATGATCCTGGGTGGCAGCAGGTGATGGCTCAAGTACTTGGGTCCCTACCATACAAGTGGGAGACCTGGTTAGAATTCTGGGCTCCTGGCTTCAGTATGACACAGCCCTGGCTGTTGTGGGCATTTGGAGAGTAAACCAGTAGATGGCAGCTTCCCCACATACCCTGCCATCACTCTGCCTTTCAAATTAATAAAAGTACATAAATAAGCTTTAAAAAATCATGTGCAGGGGCCTGCACTGTAGCATCGCAGGTAAAGTTGCTTCCTGCAGTGCCAGCATCCCATATGAGTGCTGGTTCAAGTCCTGGCTGCTCCACTTGCAATCTAGCTCTCTGCTATGGCCTAGGAAAACAGCAAAAAATGGTTCAAGTCCTTGGGCCCCTGCACACATGTGGGAAACCCAGAAGAAGCTCCTGGCTCCTAGCTACAGATAGGCCCAGCTCCGCTGTTGCAGCCATTTGGGGAGTGAACCAGTGGATGGGAGACCTCTCTCCCTCTCTCCCTCTCTCTGGCTCTCTGAACCTCTGCCTTTCAAATAAATACATAAAACTTCAAAAAATTTCATGTACAAAAAATTATTTGTAAAAATCAAAACAATCAACTGAAATGCAATTCAAACTAGTAAGATTCCTGGGGCCAGCGCTGTGGCGCAGCAGGTTAACACCCTGGCCTGAAGTGCCGGCATCCCATATGGGTGCTGGTTCAAGACCCGGCTGCTCCATTTCTGATCCAACTCTCTGCTTGGCTTCAGAAAGCAGTAGAAGATGGCCCAAGTCCTTGGGCCCTGCACCCGTGTGGGCGACCCAGAAGAAGCTCCTGGCTCCTGGCTTCAGATCAGCACAGCTCCAGGCCCTGTGGCCAATTGGGGAGTGAACCAGCAGATGGAGGATCTCTCTCTCTCTCTCTGCCTCTACTCTCTCTGTGTAACTCCGATTTTCAAATAAATAAATAAATCTTAAAAAAAAAAAGATTCCTAAGACAGCTAATAAATGTTTCCATAGCTTTTCTTTTACATTAGCAATCAATTCTCAGAAAATGCAATGCGGGGGGGTGGGGGTTATTACATGAAAAATAAGCAATATAATAAAATACTTAGGAATAATCTTAACACTAAGTATTCAAGATTTATACTATAAAATATTACTAAGAGCTATTAAATAAAATTTAATGAATATTGAAACATGATAATCTTGTAAGGAAAGTCTATAAGTGGTAAAAAGATCACACTTTGGCATAAAAAAGTATAGACTTAATTTAAGTCTAGCACAAATCTAACAGAAATTTTTTAAATTATAAAATAGATTTAAATTTTATCTAAAATAATAAATTAGAATTGTTTTAAATCATTACTTACAGTAAGCTTTATTTTCCTTGATATTTTATTTAACATAATTTCAAAGTGGGTCTGTGCTCTAAGGTGAGCAAGAGAACTCATGTCCTAAATTTCATCAAGAGATTTTTTTTCAGCCTGTTCCTCTGGGCAAGGCATTGGGTTTTAGGGCCCCCAGTGTTGATACCTAGCACTTTACACCTTGAGCTTTTATCCACAGTTATAGAAAGAAGAGATAACATCAACACACAAGAATCAAAAACTGTATTAGGATATCATTAAGTTCTTTGTTATACACGGCCCATCTTTGTAGGGTTGTAATGGTAATCAGTAAATTTTCCCCTTTCCCGGTTCAGTGTTGTTTTTTAAAAGGCAAAATGTCAGAATATGTGAAAATGCTGTACTTATTTCTCTTAATACACTGAAGATAGCAGAAGTTTGGAGATTTTTAATTCTTCATGAGTCCACTCTGGGATAATTATTGACCAGACCTACTGATGAGGTCTATTCAATATGCTAAATCCAAGTTTGATGACCATCATCAACTGATATCTGTAATTAAACCTGCAGGCATAAATATTCCATAGTGGTAGACTTTCATTTCCATAATGCCAGTTAAGGTCCCAGAGGTAGTAAGGAAAACAGAATTGTTCCTCAGATTGTGAGATGGCTGATAGGCGCCCAGGCCTGCTAAGGCCCTAAAGAGGAATCCCACAGCCAAGGGTGGCACAGTACCTGATTTTGCATAGGTAATGATCTCACTGCTACATACGCAGACAAAGCCCAAATAATGTAAAGTTGCTAGTGGGCTTGTATTGTTCTGCACTGTTCTCTTTTTACACTATTCAGGCAGAAGACTACACCAGGCCTGAAAAGTATGGATGTTCATATTTCAGGATCAGATGGTCCAATTAGGATGACATCTAGTGGAGGCTGGCAATGGCAGAATGGGTGTAGAGAAATGATCACATGATAAACCAGGTAGCAGAGCTAGGATTTTCTTTCTTTCTTTTTTTTTTTTTTTTTTTTGACATAAAATGTTATGAGGGTTGGGGCTAGTGTTGTGACACAGTGGGTTAAGCTGTTGTCTTGTGACACCAGCATCCTCTATGGGCACCAGTTTATGTCTTGGCTGCTTCATTTTTGATCCAGCTCCTGTTAATGTGCCCAGAAAGGGACCGGCGCCGCGCTTCGATAGGCTAATCCTCCGCCTGAGGCACCGGCACACCGGGTTCTAGTCCCGGTCGGGGTGCCGGATTCTGTCCCAGTCGCTCCTCTTCCTGTCCAGCTCTCTGCTGTGGCCAGGGAGTGCAGTGGAGGATGGCCCAAGTCCTTGGGTCCTGCACCCGCATGGGAGACCAGGAGAAGCACCTGCTCCTGGCTTCGGATCAGCGAGTTGCGCGGGCCACAGCGCGCCAGCCGCAGCGGCCATTGGAGGGTGAACCAACGGAAAAGGAAGAAGACTCTCTCTCACTGTCCACTCTGCCTGTCCAAAAAAAAAAAAAAATGTGCCCAGAAATGTAGCAGAAGTTGGCCCAAGTGCTTGGGCCCCTGCTACCCACATGGGAGAATCAGATGGGGTTCCAGGGTCCTGGCTTTGGCCTGGCCCAGCTCCAGCTACTGCAGCCATGTGGGGACTAAAACAGTCTTTCTCTGACTTTCCCTCTTTCTAATTCTGTATTTCAAACAAATAACTCATTTTTTTTTTAAAAAAAAGTTATGAGGGTAAGGCTTTAAAAACAGTAGGTATAAAAAATAAGACTGAGTATTATATGACATTACAGATTTTCTGTTATTATCCCAGCTGTAACAAGGGTAACAAGCGATAATGTTCTTATACCTAAGAGATATCTCCTATATCCTATGTAATATTTAGGAAGTTGTCATCTGAACATTTTCTGTTTTTCTTATATTCTTTTTAAGAAGTATTTATTGATGCATTCATTTTGAGAGCAATAGTCAGAGAAATCTCCCATCTTTTGGATCACTTCCCTAAAGGACCCAACAGCCAAAGCTGGGCCAGGACAAAGCCAGGAACCAGAACTCAATCCAGGTTGAGTTGTGGCAGGAACACAAGTATTCAATCCATCATCTGCTGCCTCACAGGGTGCACATTAGCAGGAAGCTGGAATTGGGAACAAAAGGGACTTGAACCCAGGCACTCTGATATTGGATGCAAGTGTCCCAAGCAGCCAATCCCTGCTCAGTTACTGTGTGACCTATATGAGCTATCGCAGATAGAATAATTGCTGAAATTAAATTCTATAAATGTTAGAGAGACATTTGAAAAGTACAGAAGTTATTTTATTTCACAGTGCTGGAAAAAAGGAGCAATTTTTTCTTTTATGCACTTGTGTCCACAAAGCCACTTTGTTTTTTTGTTTGTTTGTTTGCATTTTAAATTTTTTAAAAATATTTATTTATTGCGGCTCACTAGGCTAATCCTCCGCCTAGCGGCACCGGCACACCAGGTTCCAGTCCCGGTCGGGGCACCGGATTCTGTCCCGGTTGCCCCTCTTCCAGGCCAGCTCTCTGCTGTGGCCAGGGAGTGCAGTGGAGGATGGCCCAGGTGCTTGGGCCCTGCACCCCATGGGAGACCAGGAAAAGCACCTGGCTCCTGGCTCCTGCCATCGGATCAGCGCGGTGTGCCGGCCGCAGCGCGCCAGCCGTGGCGGCCATTGGAGGGTGAACCAACGGCAAAGGAAGACCTTTCTCTCTGTCTCTCTCTCACTGTCCACTCTGCCTGTCAAAAAATAAATAAATAAATAAATAAATAAATAATATTTATTTATTGTATTTGAAAAGCAGTGTTACTGAGAGCAGAGGCAGAGAGAGAGAGAGCGAAAGAGGTCTTCCATCCGCTGGCTCACTCCCCAGATGGCCACAAGGGCCAGAGCAGTGTCAATCCGAAGTCAGGAACCAGGAGCTCCCTCTGGGTCTCCCACATGGGTGCAGTGGGCCATCTTCCACTGCTATCCCAGACCACAGCAGTAAGCTGGACTGTGGAGCAGCTGGGACTCAAACCAGTCCCCATATGGGATGCCAGCACTGCAGGTGGCGGCTTAACCCGCTACGCCACAGCGCCGGCCCCACAACGTGTTTTGTAACAGAAAAGAAATCACACCGAAGACGTTCATGCTTAAACCCATTAAACTTTCTCTACCTTTGATTCCCAATGCAAATTAAAATAATTGAGTTATAAATAAATCTTCATTTTTGTCCCCTTCCTCCTATACTATACTACCAAAGTGTTCATCTTTGCCAAGTCCAAATATTTAGAGAGATTGCTATTTTTATTTGCTTTCATCACAATTTCCTAACTAGAGTAAATCAATATGATGCAATGGGGAACAAGAACTTTGTGGTTATTTGTTGAGTTGAAATTTTTTCATGAATGATCACATATCTAAAATGGCAAGAATCATTCACAAAATCTGAGTATGATAAATTAGAGTAATGCCAGGTACAGGATAACAGATATGAGGGAGACTTGGTAAGATATTTAGGAACTTCCACCATATTCTAAGTCCTAATACATACTTTTATTATTAAATAGCTTGGATGAATATTTTTCAAATCATCAAAGTTGACTTGTTGCCATGTTGATTAGGTATTGAACTAGATGAAAAACCTCCCCAATCTCCCTCTATAAAATCCAGATCAGGGGTGGACCATTCACACTCTGGTCTGAGCACCACACCTAGAGGGTTGAACTGTCCATCAGGAAAAAGCCAGCACAAGGGTAAGTTTTCATTCAGATTTCACAGAGAGCCACTTACAAACCTGCCCAAAACACATGTTCCATTCCCTCAAGAGCAAATTAGAAGAGCATTCACTGAAAGCACTCACAAAGCTCTCATTAAATAAATGTTGAAAAATATCAAAAAGAATTCCAAATGATTAGCTTAAGTAGAACATACCATGTCTCCAGCAAGCCTTGCCACCAGCCCAAGGTTTGGAATTGTCCCAGGGGGTGAGGCCTTCAGGCTGAGCCTGTAGGTACAGGGTGTCTGGTGTCAGCTATGGGGAGAAGAGGCATATAAGTTTTACATAATTCAAGATCTTTCTTTCAGTATGTAGGAACATGTTCTCAAATGGTCTTTTTATGAAAAGAAGTGATCATGGAGGATAAGGAACAATTCAGAGACTTCACAATGACTTAACAGACTAGTCTTGATAATGTTAATAAAATAAAAGTGGTCCTAGAAGTAAATGTTCTAGGTTAGCTGCTGAATATCTTGCTCAGGATTATATAACCAAGAAAATTATTTGGAAATCTTTTTTTTTTTTTTTTTTTTTTTTGGACAGGCAGAGTTAGACAGTGAGAGAGAGACACAGAGACAGAGAGAAAGGTCTTCCTTTTTCCGTTGCTTCACCCCTCAAGTAGCCACTACGGCCCACGTGCTGCACCAATCCGAAGCCAGGAGCCAGGTGCTTCCTCCTGGTCTCCCATGTGGGTGCAGGGCCCAAGGACCTGTGCCATCCTCCACTACACTCCCTGGCCACAGCAGAGAGCTGGACTGGAAGAGCAACCGGGACAGAATCCGGCGCCCCGACCGGGACTAGAACCCAGGGTGCCGGCACTGCAGGTGGAGGAGGAGTAGCCTAGTGAGCTGCGGTGCCAGCCCTGGAAATCTTATTTTTTAAAAGTATTTTGTTGTTGTTGCTTGTTTATTCAAAAGAGAGAGAGACAGAGAGACAGAGAGACAGAGAGAGAGAAAGAAAGACTCTTCCATTCACTGGTTCACTTCCAAAAATCCCCAAAAGCTGGGAGGGGTGAGGCCAAAGTCAAGAGCCAGTATCTCCATCCATGTCTCCAAGTGGGCGTTAGGGACCCAAACACTTGAGCCATCACTGCCTCCCAGAGTATGCATTAGCAGGAAACCAGATCAGAAATGAAGGGGGCCGGCGCCATGGCACAGCAGGTTAATCCTCTGCCTGCAGTGCTGGCATCCCATATGGGCGCCAGGTTCTAGTCCTGGTTGCTCCTCTTCCTATCCAGCTCTCTGCTGTGGCCTGGGATGGTGGTAGAGGATGGCCTGGGTGCTTGGGCCCCTGCACCTGCGTGGGAGACCAGGAAGAAGCACCTGGCTCCTGGCTTCAGACCGGCATAGCTCTGGTCGTTGCAGCTGTTTGGGGAGTGAACTAACAGAGGGAAAACCTTTCTCTCTGTCTCTCTCTCACTGTCTGTAACTCTACCTGTCAAATAAATAAATAAAATCTTAAAAAAAAAAAAAAAGAAATGAAATGAAGACTCAAACCCAGGCACTCTAGTATGGGATATGAGCCTCAAGTAGTATTTCAACCACTGTACTACAACGCCTACCCTAAGGAACTTTATTTTTAATAATTTTAAAATGCCCTATATAATTCTTATGTGTGCCTCAAGTAACTCCCTTATTCATATGTATTTTATATCTTCTCCCATAATAATAGAAATATTTTCTATTACATGTTTAAGTCACCACATGCATCTTTCCTCTTCTTTGGAGTCTGACAGGATATTAGTCTATTTCACAGTCAATATTTCTAAATAAAACACAGGAAAAGACCAAGAATCAAGAATTCTGTATGGCAGGGTGTAGAACTCTTGGTCTTGACCAGTTTATATTCCTGCACCTACATGCCACTGATACCAGAGTATTCTCCAGCCTCCTTCTCCTTGGGAAGAGACAAAGGCAGGATGATGTTTCTACTGATGATAACTTTTTTTTAATTGAGGTAAAGTTGACATAACACAAATTAATAATCCTAAAGTGAACAATTCATCAACATCCAGTACAGTCACAATAGTATGCAACCACCACTTCTATCTATTCCAAAACATTTTCTTCATCCCAAAGGAAAATCCATATCCATTAGCAGTTCCTCCTTCTCCTCTCTCCCCCAGTACTTTTCTACGCACATGGTCTTCTTGCTTGGTCACATTTCCCCTACAAAAATCCATGGAGATGTACAGATTATAAAGTTGTCTCTTTGGCCTCAAGTGAGAAACCTGGTTGCAGACCATGTTGAGAATATGATTACAGTGTGGTGCCCATGGAGTAAATATGTTTATTTTATAACAAAATATAGAAATTGGGTTAAGAAGTTGAGTCATCACAGATTTAAACCCTTACCCATAGATGAGTCTGCAGACTTACTCTGGCATTTCACGATGAGGACTGGTCCGCACAGCCGCTTCTGCAGGCTCAGTTCTTTCAGCCTCTGTATTATAGACAGGTCAAGGAGAAGGCAGTTTAGATACCACTATAGTCAGCATAAAAATAAATATGACTATGTATTTAAGTGCTAAGAATATAATAATTTAGAAAAGGAGACATTAATCCATTGAAAAATAAAATGGGAGCTGTCTCTGTGGCGTAAGGGGTAAAGCTGCCGCCTGCAGTGCCGGCATCCCATATGGATGACGGTTTGAGTCCCGGCTGCTCTACTTCTGATCCACCTTTCTGCTATGACCTGGGAAAGCAGAGGAAGATGGCCCAAGTGCTTGGGCCCCTGCACCCACGTGGGAGACAGGGAGAAACTCCTGACTCCTGGCTTCGGATGGGTGCAGCTCCAGTCATTGCGGCCAATTGGGGAATGAACCAACAGATGGAAGACCTCTCTCTCTCTCTCTCTCTCTCTCTCTCTGCCTCTCCTTCTCTTTGTGTAACTCTCACTGTCAAGTAAATAAAAAAAAAATAAAATAAACCTAACATTAGTGGGGAGAAGGAGATAATGGTAGGGAAATATACCCCTGAAAATAGTTTTAGAGGCTAGCACTATGGCCTACTGAGTTGTGCTGCCACCTGTGGCTCTATGCTGCTCCTCTTCTGCTCCAGCTCCCTGCTGATGCAGCTGGGAAAGGAGTGGAAGATGGCCCAAGTGCTTGGGCCCCTGCACCCATGTGGGAGACTGGGAGGAAGCTCCTGGCTCCTGGCTTTGAATAAGCCCAGCTGTGACCACTGTGGCCATTTGCAGAGTGAATAAGCAGATGGAAGATCTCTCTCTCTCTCTCTCTCTCTCTCTCTCTCTCTCTCTCTCCTTCTCTCTTTGTAACTCTGCCCTTCAAATAAATGAATGATCTTTCTTTTTTTTTTTTTTTAAGAAAATAGTCTTAAACTTTTTTTTTAAAGATGTATTGATTTACTTCAACGGTAGAGTTACAGAGAGGCAGAGGCAGAGAGAGAAGTCCTCCATCCACTGGTTCATTCCCTAGATGGCAACAACAGCTGCAGCTGCGCCGATGAAGCCAAAAGTCAGGAGCTCCCTCCAGGTCTCCCACATGGGTACAGGGGCCCAAAGACTTGGGACATCTTTCCATTGCCTTCCCAGGCCACAGCAGAGAGCTGAATCAAAAGTAGAACAGCCAGGAATGGAACCGGTACCCATATGGGATGCCCGCACTGCAGGTGGCGACTTTTACCTGCTATGCCACAGCGCCAGCCCCAAACTCTTTCTTAAAAAACAAAAATACACACACACACACAAAAACTACTACTTAACATTAGTAAGACAAATGAAGACTCTTAGTATTTATAGGTGAGGGAAATGAGAAAAAGTATATAAAAGGCAGAGAGACAGTGAGAGGGACAGAAAGATTTTCATCCACTGACTCACTCCCCAAATGCCCAAAACCGCCAGGGCCTGGCCAAAGCCAGGAACCAAAACTCAGTCCATGTCTCCCAGATGGGTGGCATGGACCCAAGGACCTGGGTCATCATCTGTTACTTCCCCAAGGGGAATATCAGAAAGGAAGCTGGAATCAGGAGTGGAGTTGGGATCTGAACCAGGTATTCTTTTATGGGATGTGGGCATTCCAAGTCGTGTTTTAACCACTGCAACAAACATCCGTCCAGACGCCTGAATTTTAATGGGAAAAATGGGAGGATGTTGGCAGCAATAATGGAAATTGGGCTATCCAGAAAGAGAGGGCATTCAAGGAATAGGAAGCTGAGTCCACCTTCAGAAAAGTGAGTTGGGGTGGTGTGGGGGAACTCAAAGGGAAGGATAGAGCAGGGCAGTACTAATGTAGTGTGGAAGTCAGAGATTAGTTCTAGAGATAGGGGCCTGAGAGCTATCCAGTTCTGAGGATAGGATGAAGGAGACTTGATATATGATATTTAAGTAGGTCCTGTGGAAAAGGATTCAACCAGGCATGTGCAACCAACCTTGAGGATCACCCAAATTTAAGGAGGCTGAGCAAAGCCCCTGAAGGAAGCATGGAGGATTCTTGAGAAAGAGAGGAAAGAGGATAGCGTAGAGCCCTGGAGTGAGGAGAAAATGCCAGAACACATGGAAGCACCCTGGTCAGATATCCCAGTGAGGCCAAAGGGAAGGAAAACTGGGAAAGTTTCATTAGAATGTGCTCAGAGAAGATCTCTGTCACCTCTGAGACAGCAAAGACCCAAGACAAGAGTGAGTGAGTGATAAGGCAAGGATGCAGCATATTCCAATCATCTGATTAGGAGAGTTGGTAACTCAAGAAGCAAGGAAAGTCCCACAACAGGTCCCAGGAACAGCAATAAGAAAACCTTTCCAAAATGGGCAGACTCTGTCACTTGTGGCATGAGGAATATATTTCTGTGGGTCATGTCACCTGAGGCCTTTCCACCTGACGTTTCCTGACTGGTGCTGGCCACAGTGGTGTAATCCAGCAATCTCTGGTCAGTTTTACACCAACAGGTATCACAGAGTCAACTCCAAAGTTCACTCAGTGTTCAGCTTGTGAAAAGAGCAAATAAACTGTGGGTGTTTTCTCTTAAACCCCATTATCTCTACAAAAATGACCTCTGGAACAGCACATAGAACTTCTTCCATTCACTTTGGGAAGTAAGTATATTGGATATGAAGACACTAAAAAAATAGACACTGCAAGAAGATGAACAATTCACTCACACTAAGTCCAAACAAATATAACAGCGTTTCAAAAAGCTTGAGAAAAAATTAAAAGACAGGTTTATTTTGTTGCAGAAATTTTTAAGTTCATTCATAGGTTTTCATAATACTCATGTTCCACAAACTTTTTGAAAACCCCTCCTACAGTTCTCACATAAAAATAAACAGGACAAAAGCTGAGTAGAGTCAAGATGAAATACATGTAGGGGTGAAAAAATATATCTTTTACCTCAGCCCATCTTAGCCTCTCCAGCTGGAGCTTTGTAAATAGACAGATCTGCAAGAAAAAAACAAACAGAAGTTCATGAACATGTGCATCTTGCAGGTGTACACAGAACACCCAGATAAGTAACCCAAATGAATGGTTAGAAATCTGGCTTACACAGGGATCTTCAAAAAGTTCACAGGTAATACATATTATTTAAAAAAGTCTCAAAAATTTTTTGTACCAATTCAAATGTATATTTTAATTCAATTATTAACAAATATTTGGAAGTACCTTCATTTAACATCTCAGGATAAAAAAAGGAAGGGGAGTTTTGGGCTTCTTGGCTGGAGAGGCAAGTAATGGGAAAGTGACTGGGGAAAGTATTGTGAACAAGGATTAATCAGCTAGGTTTGTTACACAAATTTAAGTTGGTGCCTTCCTAACTGATAAAATTTGATAAGTCTCCTTAGTCCCTATGGAGAGGGAGATACCTTTTACAAATGGTAATTTGATTTATAAAATTCCTTTACAAATGAAAACCTTGTGCCCTGTGTTTAGAACTTTTCTCCCATCAGCTGGTTCTCAACGACCTTTAAGGCAAAATAATCCATATGCCAAAGAGGCATATTTTGGGGTGGCATATTCTTTTTTTTTTTTTTTTTTTTTTTTTTTGACAGGCAGAGTGGACAGTGAGAGAGA
Organism: Oryctolagus cuniculus; assembly: GCF_964237555.1. NCBI lineage: Eukaryota > Metazoa > Chordata > Mammalia > Lagomorpha > Leporidae > Oryctolagus > Oryctolagus cuniculus. The sequence continues at coordinate 169,347,240 of NC_091432.1, forward strand.
CAGAGAGAGAAAGGTCTTCCCTTGCCGTTGGTTCACCCTCCAATGGCCGCCGCTGCAGCCGGCGCACCGCGCTGATCCGATGGCAGGAGCCAGGATCCAGGTGCTTCTCCTGGTCTCCCATGGGGTGCAGGGCCCAAGCACCTGGGCCATCCTCCACTGCACTCCCTGGCCATAGCAGAGAGCTGGCCTGGAAGAGGGGCAACCGGGACAGAATCCGGCGCCCCGACCGGGACTAGAACCCGGTGTGCCGGCGCCGCAAGGTGGAGGATTAGCCTATTGAGCCACGGCGCCGGCCGGGTGGCATATTCTAACTTCCTTCACAAACACACAAGATAAAAACACCTAACTTTCGGCCGGCGCCGCGGCTCACTAGGCTAATCCTCCGCCTAGCGGCGCCGGCACACTGGGTTCTAGTCCCGGTTGGGGCGCTGGATTCTGTCCCGGTTGCCCCTCTTCCAGGCCAGCTCTCTGCTGTGGCCAGGGAGTGCAGTGGAGGATGGCCCAGGTGCTTGGGCCCTGCACCCCATGGGAGACCAGGAAAAGCACCTGGCTCCTGGCTCCTGCCATCGGATCAGCGCGGTGCGCCGGCCGCAGCGCGCCCGCCGCGGCGGCCATTGGAGGGTGAACCAACGGCAAAGGAAGACCTTTCTCTCTGTCTCTCTCTCACTGTCCACTCTGCCTGTCAAAAAAAAAAAAAAAAAAAAAAAAAAAAAAAAAACTAACTTTCTTAGGCTGGAACTAGCTGATGCTGGTGGTCATGGAGCCAGTTGGCACTTCAGAGAGTAGCATTCTTCAGAATTTTGGACTCTAAGAGGTTAGCTGTTAGTGACAGCACTGTGAGTAAGCAGAGGATCTTTCAGCAGCCAGAACTTGGCTTTAGGCATTTTGTAAGTGCTCTTATAGGCAGAGATTCTAGACAGTTACTACAAAGAAGGTGCAGACACTTGAATTTGGGGATTAACTCCAAAACTGCCAGAACTGGTATTGAGAGGCCCTAGAGACACTGGGCTAACAATATCTACTTGGAGTTTCAGATTATTTGGGTAGCAGAATCATTGAAAGATACAGAGTATCCTTTATTAAAACTGGGATACAACGTAGGAGCTCCATTCCAGACAAAATCCCAGTCATTGGAACCAGGGAATAAGATCCCCAACTCTCACTCAGCACTAAGCAGGACAACTAAGCTTCTAAATTTTTTTCTTGCTTAGAGATCAGATTAGTGTATTAAATTCACAGTCAAGGCCTGTAGTTGGGAGAAAGTAAGAGAGATTTAGTGCCAGAATTAGGTCAGCCACTGCCAGAGCCACATGTCTAGCTCAGCCTTGAGTTTTGAAGCCTACAGAGCCATTCTAGCATTCTCTCTCCTCTACATCTAGTCCAGAGTCTTCAGGCTCCCTGGTCTCTGAGTTTGACTTCCCCCCAAGATTAGGATTTTCCTCCATTTATAAGCAATGGATCCCAAGGTCAAAAGCATAATTAGAGAAGAACTGAGGGGCCGGCACTGCGGCGCAGTGGGTTAAAGCCCCAGCCTACAGCGCCAGCATCCCTTATGGGCGCCGGTTTAGTCCTGGCTGCTCCACTTCCGATCCAGCTCTCTGCTATGGCCTGGAAAAGCAGTAGAAGATGGTGCAAGTCCTTGGGCCCCTGAACCCATGTGGGAGACCTCGAAGAAGCTCCTGTCTCCTGGCTTTGGATCAGCTCAGCTCTGGCCATTGTGGTCATTTGGAGAGTGAACCAGTGGAATGGAAGACCTCTCTCTCTCTGGCTCTACCTCTCTCTGTAATTCTGTCTTTAAAATAAATAAAATAATAAAGAGAGAGAGGAACTGAGCCTGGCTTGGGATCTTTCCCTTTCAGCTGTGAGTGTGAGGGTGAACAAGTTGGTTCCGGTGGAAAATGAGGAAAGAAGAGTCCCTCTTGCCATCCCTAAAAGTTACCTTTACAAACTCAAAGTGCCTACCCCACTCCTTGGGAGCTTCCAATCTTATAAAAATAGCAAGGGAGTGGTGATTCCACACTTCTGATGGTTTTTGTCTTATCAAGAGCAAGATAGACAAGAACAGACAAGATTATAAACCTGACTGTAGGGCCGGCGCCATGGCTCAATAGGCTAATCCTCCGCCTTGCGGCGCCGGCACACCGGGTTCTAGTCCCGGTCGGGGCGCCGGATTCTGTCCCAGTTGCCCCTCTTCCAGGCCAGCTCTCTGCTATGGCCCGGGACTGCAGTGGAGGATGGCCCAAGTGCTTGGGCCCTGCACCCCAGGGGAGACCAGGAGAAGCACCTGGCTCCTGCCTTCGGATCAGCACAGCGCGCCGGCCGCGGCAGCCATTGGAGGGTGAACCATCGGCAAAAGGAAGACCTTTCTCTCTGTTTCTCTCTCTCACTGTCCACTCTGCCTGTCAAAAAACAACACAAACAAACAACAACAAACACACACACACACACACACAAACCTGACTGTTGGACTGTTGACAGTTTTTGCCCCTGCCTTCTAACTTTGTTAGTTGCTGCTCCGTTTTTTTCCTTCCCCCCAAAAAGTGTTTGAAAGACTCAGACCCTCACACTTCAGTGGGTCTACCTGTCTTGGAGCCCCCCTCCCAGCCACTCTGGCAGGAGGTTTCTGACTTAAATAAAGCTTTTCTCTCTGCCTTGTCCACATGGAAATTCTTCTTTCATGTGAGACAGAGAACTGAGGTCCTCTCTTCTCCACTGCTGTTTCACCAATAACATGAGGAGCAAAAAACAGTTTCAAAGAGGAACCAGCTTACTCACCAAGAGTGCTCTCTAAACCTCCACCCTTCCTCTCTGAAGAAACACCATGAATATTAGCCTCTGACCTGAGACAAGGATGACCAGGAGTCTGTATGCCAAGCATCATATTTTCCTTTTTAAATTAAAATAAAAAAATAAAATTTAAAAAGTGCACCTCAGTGCAGCCACATGTTATCCACTCCCTGCAGAGTTCTGTTCCTGTAACACTTTAATTGCCAATTACATCACTACTCCCTATTAACCATTGACATTTCTCTTTCATTCTGTGTTATTTCAGCAGGAAAGCAGACTGTATAAGAGTAGAAGAAGCTCAAGATCAGGACAGAGTAAACAACACTCAGAGGCTAAAGACAATCTCTCCAGACACATGAGCAGAGGACATGTGCTTTTCTGGGCTTTAGCAGCCTGAGGCTGGACCAATACACACATATTGAACTGTGTGCAAAAGCACAAAGTTCTTCCTCTGCCTATAGAGGTAGCAGCCTTCTCCTACACAGTATCACAGTGGCCCTCAGACCTCTCATGAAGCTCTATATTGATTGGAAGAAAAAAAAAAAAAAAGAGGACCAAGAAGTCTATCCATCATCAGTAAGACCAATGTGTCAAGATTAAATATAACTGGTGGAAACCTGAAGTACTGATAACAGGATGTGAAGAAGATTCAAGGGCCAGATCTTGATGCCCAACATCGGTTACGAGAACAACAAGAAAACACAAAACATGTGCCCAGTGGCTTCCAGAAATTCCTAATCCACATCATCGAAAGTGGGAGGTACTGCTGATGTGCAATAAAATCTTACTGTAGAAAGATTTCTCACAATGTTCCCTCCAAGAACTGCAAAGATCATCTTGGAAAGAGCAACACAGCTATCCATCAAATCCCAAAGCTACACTTATACAATGAAGAAAATGAATAGAAAGCTAATGTGCACATTTTATTTGTATCTAAGCAAAATCATAAAAACTGAAAAAAAAAGAGGCACATAGAGAATGAGAAAGTTGACATTACAGTATGTCTGTCAACCTTAGAAACTTCTTCAGAATCTGGATTGTACTGCTGGAATTCTCACTATTCTCTCTATTCCATTGCACCTGGATCTGTCTGACTCTGAAGTCCAGGCTTCAATCATTCTGAGTGTACAAGAAAATACAAAGGAGGTGGCCCACTGTCCCCTGCTATCTCCTAAGAACTACCAATTTAACAGGGATTGAGAGAAGGACCTTGTAACAGGGACCTAATATAACTGACACACATACACACCTCACAGCTTAGTACTTGGCATGTCTCTGGCTCCAGAGATAAAAAAGTATTTGTTTGAGTGAACAGATTTAGGCTTAGGGGTCAAGAACTTAATGTCCCTTGCTTCTGTAAGTTTGTGAATAAGACAGAATACAGCAGGCAACAAGGAAAACACAAACGCAGGGTATTGCATTAAATGGAGACCTCTAACTGACTTATTTCACAGGTATCTTCTGTATCTGGAAAGATTCTAAAAATCTCTCTTCTATTGCCATTTCTAAAATGGGACTGTTTATACAGACTCCTAGCAGACTGAATATTTCCTCTTCAAGTCTCAAACACTTTGGCTTCCGTGTTTTTCTGTGTTCGTGTCATGTCAGATGTTTTTCTACTTCTACCTGGCCTACTAAAACTCTACCATTTGGTAATGCACATACAATAATTTAAATCATGGAAATATATATGCATCATCTTTTAAATTTGAAACAAAGAGGAGCAATTACTACTCACCTACAATACTTGATTCTATCACTTTTAAATCTGTGTGTTGTTGAACAAGTTACTTAGTCTCCATAAGACTCAATTTCCACACTCAAAAAGGAGAATATTAATAACTATTTAACATGATGAAGCCAGAAATAAGTGCAATGCTTGACATAAATTGCCAAGTAGACTCCTGGTATAAAGTAAATGTCAATAAATGTAAATTCCCTTTTTCTTTTTGTTCCAATATAAAATGATTAAAATGATCCATATTTCCTCTGCCATCCAATAAAGTTTATTCTGGGAGAAGAGAATGCACATACCTTGTCCTACAGTATTAACATAAACTTTTTTTTTTAAGATTTAGTTATTTATTTGAAAGTCAGAGTTACACAGAGAGAGAAGGAGAGGCAGAGAAAGAGAGCGAGATCTTCCATCCGCTGGTTCACTCTCCAACTGGCCCAACAGCCAGAGCTGCACCCATCCGAAGCCAGGAGCCAGGAGCTTCTTTAAGGTCTCCCACGTGGGTGCAGGGGCCCAAGGCTTTGGGCCATCTTCCACTGCTTTCCCAGGTTATAGCAGAGAGCCGGATTGGAAGTGGAGCAGCTGGCCTCGAACTGGCACTCATATGGGACACCAGCACCACAGGCAGCTGCTTTACCCACTATGCCACAGTGACGGCCCCAACATGTTTTCTTTCTCCTTCAGTTTGCAGCACCTTTAAGGGTAGAGGCTTGAAGGTTAGACCATAATATGTCTTGTCAAAATATGCCTTGCGGGGCCGGCGCTGTGGCCTATTGGGTAAAGCCTCTGCCTATAGTGCTGGCATCCCATATGGGTACAGGTTCGAGATCCGGCTGCTTCACTTCCAATCCAGCTCTCTGCTATGGCCTGAGAAAGCAGTAGAAGATGGCCTAAGTTCTTGGGCCCCTGCACCCACGTGGGAGACAGGGAAGAAGCTCCTGGCTCCTGGCTTCAGACGGGTGCAGCTCCGGCCGTTGCGGCTAATTGGGGAGTGAACCATCAGATGGAAGACCTCTGTCTCTCTGTGTCTGCCTCTCCTTCTACCTCTGTGTAACTCTTTCAAATAAATAAAATAAATCTTTAAAAAATATATATGCTTTGCCTTTTTAGCATAAGGATTAATTTGAACTGGCCATCTGTGGAAACAGCAGATACAAGAGAAGCTCTGAAAACAGAAGTTACCCTTTTGTAAGGTAAATTACACTGTGGCATGTTGGTAAAACCTCCACCTGCAGTGCTGGCATCCCATGTGGGTGCTGGTTTGAGCCTTGACTGCTCCATTTCTGATTCAGCTCTCTGCTATGGCCTGGGAAAGCAGTAGAAGATGGCCTAAGTTCTTGGGCCCCTGTACCCACATGGGAGACCCAGAAGAACCTCCTGGCTCCTGGCTTCAGATCAGCTCAGCTCTGGTCGTTGTGGCCATCTGGGGAGTGAACCAGTGAATGGAAGACCTCTCTCTCTCTCTCTGTTTCTGCCTCTCTGCAAGTCTGCCTTTCAAATAAATTAATTAATTAAAAAAGAGAGAGAGAATTATACTTACATTACATTTGTAAGGGTCTCTCTCTATTAGGGAGAAAACCCTTAAGGTGCTTTTTTTCATTATTTTCCCATTACCAGACTTCTCCACACCTTTGGTAAAAGAAAAATCAGATCACCTAATGTTTATTACAAAGGAAGTTAATCAGTTAACAGCTTCTGGGTGAAACCAAGAAAAGTTTATGTTGAAACTCTGATTTAAATTTCATCACCAGTGGGGGCCACCAGGAGCCCTGTTACGTTTCCCATACTTTAACCCTAATCAATCCAAGGCCAATAATTACTTCCCCTTTATGGACTGCTCTCATATTCCAAAGCTTTCCCCACTTTGAGTAACTCTATCCTTCCTACCTATAGCCAATGTAGGTTCAATGTAAACAACCATGCCTTCCTGTCTCAGATTTTCCTTATTTAAAAAAATGACCTTAGCTCTGGTCCAAGTAGACACTTTCTCAATGCTACCTAGCCTTGATGCTGATAGTTTGCAGAAACCTGCCCCAGGACCTGAGCTCTTTACAAGCCAGAATCCCAATGGCTAAATAAACCCTTTTATTTCAGAAACTCCTTAGTATTAGGAGTTTTGGTTTAACAGTCTTCTTTGTTTCAGGGAACCATGTTATTCAAGCCTAAATTCAAAGTCATCTCTTTGAGATTTACTCATTTCCCTGAGTGATATATATATATATATATATATATATATATATATATATCATATATATATGGCATATATATATGTGGTATATATATGTGTGGTATATATATATATGTGTGTATATATGAATATGCATATATATATATATAAAATACACATTATTAAACTTGTTTATCTCTTTTTAATCTGCTTTTAAAAATAGAGGTCTTACTCAACTAACAACTATGAAGTGTATAAATAAAATTGTTTTTCCTCCTCTAAAATGTACATGAATAATTTTATCTTCACATCTCTGGTTCCAAACTGATACACTTATAACTTAGAACACTATATGTAGTTAAGAAATACTTGTTAAAAGCATGAATTAATGTAATAACAGAGGGAAAGAAGAGAAATAAAGAAGATTCAAACAAAAAATCCACCTGTTCTTCCTCTACTCTAAATACAAAATCACTTATTTTTTTCTAAGCATCATATATAAATTTGTGTGCACACATGTGTATAGACAATGTGTGGTGGGGACTTGCTAATTTATTTTCTCTGTTTTTATAGAAAAGTGCTCAGAACAGTATTTGACAGAAATAAAACTATAAGCTTTTATTGTTCCTTTCCTCATCTAAACTGTAATTCTTTTAGGTTAGTCCTTGCAATCATGTTCCCAAATAGTGTCCCTTAATGGTTGTTCCAACTGAGGCAGTCAGGAAAATCCTTTGGTGCATTTTTTTTTTTTTTTTTTTTTTTTTTTTTTTTTTGAGGAGAAGAGGGATGCTTGAGATGGGTGTGAGGTGGAGAAAAGACTGTTTTGTTGGACACAGTAAATCTTGTTTGAATGCTGCCACCTAATGTTCACAAATCAGATGCATTCTAACACCAATCCAATGCTTCCCTTCAGCAGAGAATCAATTTAATAGAGATGGTAATTAAGAAACTGGAAATTTTTCTGAAATTCTAACAAAAACCATTTCACAGTGATTTGATATAACTGCAACCAAAATAGAAGTAATGAAATTTGGATTATTCTGAGTCCTTCTTGACAGCAATCATTTCAGTTGTGGAGGGGAGTGAGGAGAGCACTTTCATGCACCAATGAATATATTCTACTTTAGGTCTTCTTATAGTTCCCTGATTTAAGACTGCTATTCCCATTTTAAAGATGATAAAATAAAGCCTTTTAATTGCTTTATTTGCTTTCTTTTTGAAACTAGTTGCTTTATTTTCTGAAATTAGTTCAGAAAAGAATTAGGGCTTGCCAACGTCTATCAGCTTCAAGCTTCATGCTTTCTCATTTACGTCATGGTGCCTGTTAAATTTGTGAATACCAGAAAACAGCCCACAAACTTTGGTTAATATTCTCATAGATTTCTATGGTATTCTTCTTTGAGAACCCTGGCACAAAAGAAATACACTCTGCATGTTTATATCATTTGAAATAAATTGTGCCACTGAAATTTGAACCAAGACTTTCAAATATCTAAGGAGGAGCAGATATTAGGCACAAATCATATTGATTCAATTTTGTTGCTTCAAATTTGTGAGAATTAAACCAGATAATTGTGATTTAAAGAGTTAAGTGATCAATAAATGATAAAACAGTAACCCTCCCCTTTTTCTCTCCATCTCTCTCTCTCTCTCCATCTCTCTGTCTCTTGATCTCTCTCTTACGCGCTCCTTTTCCCTCTTTTCCTTCTTTGACCCTTCCCTCCTGTCTGGTTTCCCTCAATAAACCTTTTCCCTTACTCCAGTGTTTGTTGTGTTTTGTGGCAGCCTTACACTGGTGCCATGACTCGAATCCAGGCTCTCCCAGTGACTTTGCTCTCCCTTCAGGGTTCTCTGAGCCGCCTTGGGAAACTGGATTTCTGCCAGTCACAAAACACACCCCCAGAACTCCTTCCATGCCACCAAATGCTTTGTGACCTCCATCCACACACAGGCCTTCCAAATTCTGAGTGTTTATAGGAGGAGATCAACCAAATGCTGCTACAGGGATATACTCCGCTCCCTACCCAGAAGAGAGTGGCTTGAGAGAATGCCCTATGACAGCACAGAGTACTTCGTCGCCCCATGTCAGCAGGAAGTAGCTCTAAAGAGAGATCATTGTGGTGTGATCTATACCCCAGATGCCATCCTAGGGCTCTAGCCTCCACTACCCCCCGCCATTGCTGGAAGCCAGATGACCACAAGGCTCAACCACTGGTGTCAGTTCCATCTCTCTCTTATGCTCTCCTTCTCCCTCTTTTCCTTCTTCAACCCTTCCCTCTGGTCTGGTTTCCCCTAATAACCCTTTCCCTTAAAAAAAAAAAAAAAAAAAGTAACCCTCCCAAAACAACCCTACATCCCTATCTTTGTGAGAACTGAAACCCAATCAGCTTCTATGTAGTAGAGATTACTTTAATCTTAAAATAATCTCAAAAATTTTTAATTAAAAATATACAGATTAAAATGTAACTTAAAAATAAGCTTGTTCTAAATGCTGAAGATTTTTTTTAATAGGAAGAGGAAATACAACTAAAAAGTAATAAAAATCTCTAAAGCCTAATCATTCTAAAGTCCAATAACTTCTCTTGATGGTTTTATATAGTTTGATATATATGTAAACTTTTATGTATATTTGAGAAAGTGTGTATAATTTTTAAAAGCAGGAGAGGAAGAATAAAGAGAGGATTAATAATGGTTACAGGAGTGCAGTTGGATGGAAGGAACAACTTCTAATGTTCATATCACAGTAGGACAATTATGGTTGCCTACAATTAATTGAATATTTCAAAATAGCTAATGGAGAGAATTCTGAATGATCCCAACACAAAGAAATGATATAATCCTGTCTGACCATTACATACTGTGTATATGTATTTAATTATCACAATGTATCCCATAAATAAGTCTCATCACTGTTATTAAAAATATAGATTAAAAATAAAATAGCAACATGCTAAACATAGTTTGGTTGACTTATTTTTTAACTGAGACATACTGGTAGCAATTTTCCATGAGAAAATTATTATTCTATAGCTTTTTACATGGCTACATTTTCTTTATAGTTTACCATATTTTGTTTAATCAGATTCAATATGGACATTTTGTTTATTTCAGATTTTTACCAATACAAAATAATGCAAAGGTAAACAACTGCATACATAAACCCAATACATATCTTAGTGTTAACACTCCAGGGGACATAGTAGTGAAAACAGAAAGCCACTTTTTACCAAGAGTTTGGAGGAAAACAAGGGGGTACAGCCAAAGACTTAAAAGAATTCAAATGATCAAGTAGGCTAAGCAGAAAAGCTGCCCAGGAATTAATCCTCTTGTCCTCAATGTTCCAACTGAAGTTGCCAGAAATTGTTTTCTCAGAGGTGGGGCTCTGGCTCTTTCTGTGCATCATCATGGCAAAGTTAAAGGGACTAAGGGTACAGTCCAAGGACGGCAAGCCAAATGCTTAGTCAAAAGAAGCCATAAGAAATCTAAGTAATGTTTCCAGTCAGGCTTGCTAACACAGGCAGAGGTAAGACACTGAGATGAAGGAGAGAGACCAACCCAGACACAGTACTCAGTAAAATTGAGATTGTGGAGTGGAACCTCAGATCTGCCACTTTTAAGAGCATGGCAGACATTTAAACTCTTTGTCCTTCATTTTCCCACATTTCCCTACCTTTAAGATACAAATAAATAGTGATGATGAAACACAATAGCCTTCCTGCTGAAGAAGCCATAGATGGTATAGAGTGGATGTTCAATAACTGGTAGCCATTAACAGGAGACAGTTTTATTTACTCAAAGTTGGGGCACCATGTTTTGGCCTCAGAGGGCAGAAGTAGATAGAGCCCAATCCAAAGGGAGGAGAGTGTTTGGGGGACAACAGGGATACAGTGACAAGGGATACAGGGCCAGACTCTGGTACACCAGATCCCAGAAAGCAAGCCACATGAAATTCAGGAAGGGCAAGGACACATCCAGGGATTGAGCCCAGAGAGCAGATCCTCAGGAGAAACTCCTCTGGTTCCCCCAAGAGTCCTAAAAGCTGTGTCCCTTTAACCTAGCCTCTTATGTAGGCATTTCCCTCTCTCCCCCATCTGCCTCTGTTTGCCTCTGTTAAGTTTCCATATTGCTCAAATTTTAATGTTTACTTTTAACTTTCTGAAGAGTAAAGCTCTAATAGAGAGATTATAAATGTTTTCCTAGAAGAGAGAAAAATCCAGATTCCTTAAGGAAAACTTGACAGCTCTTCTGATCATCTTCACATTCCACATCAATGCTACCATTTGTTTTTAACGATTTATTTTATTTATTTGAAAGAGTTACAGAGAGAGAGAGAGAGACAGACAGAGAGAGGTCTTCCATCCGCTGGTTCACTCCCCAGATGTCCGCAATGGCCGGAGCTGCGCCAATCCAAAGCTGGGAGTCAGGAGCTTCTTCTGGGTCTCCCACATGGGTGCAGGGGCCCAAGAACTTGGGCCATCTTCTACTGCTTTCCCAGGCCATAGCAGAGAGCTGGGTTGGGAGTGGAGCAGCTGGGTCTTGAACAGGTGCCCATATGGGATGCTGGCGCTTCAGGCCAGGGCTTTACCCTCTGTGCCACAGCGCCGGCCCCAATGTTACCTTTTAAACACTTCTGAATCTATAGACTTCAGATTTTTCACTATCACTATGATAGTTCAAAATGCCTTCACCTTTTGTTAAACTCCTATAATAATCTCCTACCAGTAGTTTTCATTTCTACGTAAGCTCATCCAATCCCCCATTTGCAGCTAGAATGATACTATATTAAAAAAAATGATATGAGATCACATTTCTCCCTGGATTACAAAGTTTCTAATAACTCTATCAGCAGAGTAAAACCAAAATTCTTAAACACTGCCCATAAAGCCCTATGTCACCCGGGCTTTGTCTGCCACCTCAGACTCATCAAGTCTCTTCTCTACTCAGAACAGTTCAGTAGCACTGGCTTTTTCTTTTCAGTTCCTTGCAGTCAGTCATGGAGCTTTATTCAATCTCAAAACCTTTGCATTTAACGTACCCTGTGTCCACAAGGATCATTCCACAACTTTTCACCTGATTCCTCCTTATCTTTCAGGCTCAAATTAATTTCTGACTACTTCACTGAAACCTACCCAAATTTTCCAAGCTAGGTTAGGTCTTTCTTTTTTTTAATTTTTTATTTTATTTTTGACAGGCAGAGTTAGACAGAGAGAGAGAGACAGAGAGAAAGGTCTTCCTTTGCCGTTGGTTCACCCCCCAAAGGACCACTATGGCCAGCGAACTACACCAATCCGAAGCCAGGAGCCAGGTGCTTCCTCCTGGTCTTCCATGTGAGTGCAGGGCCCAAGGACTTGGGCCATCCTCCACTGCCTTCCCGGGCCACAGCAGAGAGCTGGACTGGAAGAGGAGCAACCGGGACAGAATCCGGCGCCCCAACCCGGACTACAACCCAGGGTGCCGGTACCGCAGCCTGAGGATCAGCAAGTGAGCTGCAGCGCAGGCCTAGGTCTTTCTTTTTATGCTTTCATAATATCCTGGACTAGGGTCAGTTCTTATCAGTTTTAATTAAATAATAGTTGTTTGATTATTCTTGAATATCTAGATCTTTGAGTTCAGTGTATGCACCCCAAGAACAAGGATGTGTATATCTTATGTACAAAGGTATAAATCAAGCATAGAGTATAGTTTAAGGCACACAGTAGGCACTAAAAAATAAATACCCATGATTGGGGTTGGCACTGTGGCTTAGTGGGTAAAGCCACTGTCTGCAGTACCAGCATCTCATATGGACGCTGGTTTGAATCCTGGCTGCTCCACTCCAGCTCTCTGCTGTGGCCTGGGAAAGTAGTAGAAGATGGACCAAGACCTTGCGTCCTTGTCCTTGCACCTTTGGCCCTTGCATGGGAGACATGGAAGAAGCTCCTGGCTCCTGGCTTCAGATCAGCCCAGCTCCAACTATTGCGGCCAACTGGGGAGTGAACCAGCAGATGGAAGACCTCTCTCTCTCTCTCTCTCTCTCTGCCTCTCCTTTATGTGTATAACTCTGACTTTCAAGTAAATAAGTAAATCTTTTTTAAAAATACCCATGATTGGGGCCAGCATAGGGGCTCACTTGGTTAATCCTCCGCCTATGGCACTGGCATCCCATATGGGCACCAAGTTCTAGATCCTGTTGCTCCTCTTCCAGCCCAGCTCTCTGCTGTGGCCCGGGGAAGGCAGTGGAGGATGGCCCAAGTGCTTGGGCACCTGCACCCACATGGGAGACCAGGAGGAAGCACCTGGCTCCTGGCTTCGGATCGGCGTAGCTCCTACCAAAGTGGCCATTTGGGTGGTGAACCAACGGAAGGAAGACCTTTGTCTCTCTCTCTTTCACTGTCTAACTCTGTCAATTAAAAAATATAATAAAATAAATACCCATGATTATCCATATTTGCCCTATCCATATTTATATGCATTTGAGAATATTAAAATATATAAAATTATAAAAGAAACTCATTCATTTCCTGCATTCTTTTGGAAGTTGGAAACTGTTCATTCTTTTTGGAAGTTGGAAATTTATCTAGTGGAAACGAGATTCAACAGCTAAGAGAATCATTATACTAAATTTTCTCTAAATCTGGTTGAAGAAAATGGGTTATCTATACAAAAAGAACATATCAACTATAAAGGATAAGAGAAAGCAAGCTGACTTTAGCTATCTCCATATCAAAATTCAATGCTAAAAGAATACAGAGCAATGACTACAAAGTACACAAGAAAAAAAAGTGCAGGAATTTAACTTCAGCAAAGTGTCTTCAGATATCAAAGCAGCAGCCTGAAGAAAATGGATGAAATCTCAGATGTCTATTTCCATTCACGATGGGTTAAGCTATTCAACCAATATACTCATTGATAATGACTAAAGATGTTGTATAAACTATAAAACACATCTCTCCAAAGCATGAAATCACTGACAAGATGTTAAGAATTATTAGGCCAAAAGATAACAGAAGGTAGGAATCTGGAGACACAAGCACAAAAGCTATCCTTGCCCTGAGAACATCTGCTAGTCAGGGAGCACCCAGCCTTGTTTGAGGCAGTCTCACAGGGCATGGAAAGAACAATCAAGGGCCAGCACAAATCCCTTCTTTGCTTAGGACACAAGGTGAAAATGTTAACAGGTGACCTTTCCTGTGTTAAGTTGGGACTCCACAGTCTACACCCTAAGGGAAGAGTGAACCAGAACCAGATAACTTTGGGAAAGGTTGCTTTTGCATTGACTATAATAGGGAGGAGAAGCAAGATTAAGAAGAAAGGCCCGGCGTGGAGGCTCAATAGGCTAATCCTCTGCTGGCGGCGCCAGCACACCAGGTTCTAGTCCCGGTTGGGACGCCGGATTCTGTCCCGGTTGCCCCTCTTCCAGGCCAGCTCTCTGCTGTGGCCAGGGAGTGCAGTGGAGGATGGCCCAAGTGCTTGGGTCCTGCACCCCATGGGAGACCAGGAGGAAGCACCTGGCTCCTGGCTTCAGATCAGCGTGGTGCGCTGGCCGCAGCAGCTATTGGTGGGTGAACCAACGGCAAAGGAAGACCTTTCTCTCTGTCTCTCTCACTGTCCACTCTGCCTGTCAAAAAAAAGGAGAAGGAGAAGGAGAAGGAGAAGGAGAAGGAGAAGGAGAAGGAGGAGGAGGAGGAGGAGGAGGAGGAGGAGGAGGAGGAGGAGAAGAAAGTTCCATCTCTTAGTAGTCACTCACTGGGCAGCTTTTGCTCAGATCTGTAACATGCATTCACAATGATCCAAAGAACCTCTGGCCTCAGACTGAGAAGGCATTGGGGCACTTAGCAGAAGCAAACAAAAATCCACTCTAGAAGAAGCCAAAAGTATGTTTTTTTTTTTCCACAAATATTTTCTCAAGGATGAGGAAGAAACACAGAAGGACACCATGGATGACATACAACATAGACAACAAAAAAGAAACTGGAAAAAATCAGACCCTGGAAATATTATATAGGTTATAAAATAATGGGGTTGGCACTGTGGTGCAGTGGGTTAAAGCACTGGTCTGCAGTGCTGGCATCCCATATGAGCACCAGTTTAAGTCCTGGCTGCTCCACTTCCCATCCAGCTCTCTGCTATGGCCTGAGAAAGCAGTGGAAGATGGCCCAGGTCCTTGGGCCCCTGCACTTATGTGGGAAGATCCGGAGGAAGCTCCTGGATCCTGACTTTGGAACGGCCCAGCTCTGGCCTTCGTAGCCATCTGGGAAGTGAACCAGTGGATGGAAGACCTCTCTCTCCCTCTCTCTCTCTTCTGCCTCTGCCTCTCAAACAAATAAATAAATCTTAAAAAAAAAAAAAACAAAACCACTATGATTACTATGCTTAAAATAAATAATCAAACTACCAATTTGCAGTTCGATGTATAAAGAATCAGCAAAACCCTGATTCTGAAAACCTCCATAGAGACAAAGGTTCTATGATGTGGGCAGCCACAGGCAGTCGCCCCTTTTGTTTACACTTAAACATCCTGGCACTATTAGGCTAAGGAGATTCCAGGAAGAGGCAGGAAGAACCGTATCTCACTGCTAGACTTCTCACAAGAAATGATGTAGATAATCAGCCACACCTGAAACCTGCATTTATCACCTGTGTGTTTTATTATACCCCTGTAATCTATGATTGATAACATTTTGTGGTCTGTTAAGTGAAAGAATTTTTTCAGGAACTCTATGGGAACTCTTTGTAACCCCAAAAAAATTTTAGGTATGTAAATCCTCTGTGTGCCTTCTTGTGTACAACTGGTCATGTTTAAATACTACTGGACTTGAATAAACGAGCCTTGATCAGGATTTGTCTTGGCTCCATTCTTTGCGTCCTTGTCCCCGCATTCCCACTCTCTGTTTCAGGAAACCCAGATCATTGTGCGGCAGGCTGGCACACTATGACTCCTTTTTCACACCAAATTCAACACAAGACTGTAAGAAAGTTCTCCATGCTTCACTCCTAAGTAGAATGTTTGGTGTATCATTTCTTGCAGATACTATCAAGTTACTTTTTCTTCTATTTCTGGTTTTCCTGAGTGTTGATCATTAAGTGCTTAATTTAATCTTTTCTGCATTTACTGAAGCAATATTCTATCTATCCATTAATATCTTGAATTACAATAATTTGTCTTTGAATGTTAAAATAACCCAACTTGTTCATAATGTATTTCCTTTATTTAATACTAGACTTTCTAATATTGCTTATAGATCTTTGCCAGGAGCAACACTGGCATATAATTTTCCTTCAATTAGTCTTCTTGTCAGGTTTCCCTATTAGAGTTATGCTAAGCTTCTTACAAAACTGAAGAGACTTCCCCACTTTCCTTTCCCCTCCCTCTTTTCTACAGAAGTATTGCAGTAACAATGGTATTATGTTTTAGTTATGTTTGGTTGAACTTGCTGTAGAGTTTGTTTTTTGTTGTTGTTGTTGTTTGACAGGCAGAGTGGACAGTGAGAGAGAGAGACAGAGAGAAAGGTCTTCCTTTGCCGTTGGTTCACCCTCCAATGGCCGCCGCGGCTGGCGCGCTGGGGCCGGCGCACCGCGCTGATCCGATGGCAGGAGCCAGGTGCTTCTCCTGGTCTCCCATGGGGTGCAGGGCCCAAGCACTTGGGCCATCCTCCACTGCACTCCCGGGCCACAGCAGAGAGCTGGCCTGGAAGAGGGGCAACCGGGACAAAATCCGGCGCCCCGACCGGGCTAGAACCCGGTATGCCAGCGCCGCAAGGTGGAGGATTAGCCTAGTGAGCCCCGGCGCCGGCCGCTGGAGAGGTTTTGGTAGCCGAGTCTTCTCTATTGGAAACCTTTGGACCTTTCCACAACTCTTCAACTTGTTATTCAATTCTTTAGGTTTTTCTACTTATATTTCTTTTTACTGACTGATTTGAAGAGCAGAGCAATGGTGGTGGGGAGGGAATCTTCCATCTGCTGGTTCACTTCCCAAATGCTCCCAACAGGCCTGGGCCAAGCCGAAGCCAGGAGCTCTAGCCTAGCCTCCTAGTGGGTGGCAGGGCTAAGTACTTGGGCCACCGGCTTCACTTAGGAAAGAGAAGGCCCTCTCAGGACTTCTAGGAGACTACGGAGCCTTGGGCTACAGGACTTAGCAAACCGGAACAAGCCGCGGTCACTGCTGCACACAGGTGAACCGCCCCAACAGCGTTGGGCCCCCAGCTCCCCGCTGCTGAAGACCGTGTTCCGTCGCCAGCGCCAGTCCCCCAGGCCCACAACGGAGCCCTTCTGCCATTTGCGACAAGTGTGGGAACGGTCCGGTGCTAGCACATCTGTGTGCGCTTTGGGATAGTTCCCCGTGGACCTGTTCCTACCACCTGCTCAAGTATTTTTACATTCCATGAAGAAGGGGCCAGGGACGGAGGAGAGGGGACAGGAAGATGCCAGAACAGCCAGTTTGGGTGCCGCGGGAGGGAAGGGAGGAACGGAACCTGAAGGAGGAACATAATCTGGGGCCTTGAGCCTGTCAGACTCACGTGACTCACCAAACGCTATTACAGTCCCCCAGCTCCCCGACAAGGAGCGGGTCACGTGACTTCCGTGTCGCGCGCGACTTTGCGCTTGAGGGCAAGAGCCTCCCGGGGGAGTGTGCTTTCCCGGCCCTGCACGCTCTTCCCGCCGCGCGGCCTTTGGCGCACGCGCAGTACCCAGCTCCCTTCCGGCCAGGTCTTTCTTCAAGGGTTGTGGAAGCCCGGCTGGCTGCCTGCCTGCCTGCCGCTTTGGGGCTTGGGGTTGGAAGGTGGCCTGAAAATTGGCAGTCACGGGTAGGCGGGACGAAGTTTCGCCCTTGTCTACGGTAGCTATACCGGTCGCCATCCCCAGGTGGGAGGAAGGGTGCCGCAGACAGGGACAGCGCGCAGCCTGGGGATGTGGTTCCGCGCTCCGACCTCTCGCGAGAGCCGGCGCTGGCATGGAAGCGCGTGTAGTTGACTCATGGTTCCGAGGAGTCTTCGTCGCCGCGTCTTCCAGGGCCTGTCTGGGACTAAACCTCTGTTCCAAACTCCCTCGGGCTTCCTCGAGCTCCTGCGCACAGGACCACAAGCTCCCTCTGCAGGCTGCGGGGCCTACTCAGCTTCTTTGTATTTCTGCCCGGTGGCCCCTACCTCCTCCCGGGCTTAACACAAAGCTGACCTTTTATCTGTGTTGGATCTGCCCCGGGCTCCTTAGGGGTATATAAAGTGTTTAAATGGATTGAGCCGCGAATTTTTGATGTTTATATTTATATCAAAAATTTAATGTTTCATACCCAGTTCAGCAAGTGTCTTGGCCCTGATTTCCATCACTGTCCATAGGTAGCAGGGCTAATCCTCTGCTACCGTCTCTAGGTGTTCCCCAGCTGCTTGGCATTATTTTCTCTGGCTGTTGTGTTCGAAACACAGGCATCAAAATCTTAAAAATATTTCTGATGATTAAGTTTTAGATTTGCTGTTTTATTAGAGCATATTTTTCCCTGGTGTGCCCTTCCCATTTTAGACTATTCTTCCTTATAAGAATGGGAGTACTTCTGTTCGTTTTTTTTTTATATACTTTTAAAAAAGACATTTGTTTGAAAGGCAGAGTTACTGAGAGGCGGAGGGAGAGGGAGAGGGAGAGACAGAGATCTTCCATCTGCTGTTTCAGAGCTGAGCTGATGCAAGGCCAGGAGCCAGGAGCTTCTTCCGGGTCTCCCACGTGGGTGCAGGGGCCAAGGACTGGGGCCATCTTCTACCACTTTCTCAGGCCATAGCAGAGAGCTGGATGGGAAACGGAGCAGCCAGAACTCAAACCAGCACCCTTATGGGATGCTGGCACTGCAGCTGGTGACTTTACCAGCTATGCCACATCACAGACCCTTCGACCCCCCTTTTTAAGGTTTATTTGTTTACTTGAAAGAGTTAGAAAGGGAGAAAGAGAGAGAGAGAGAGAGATATCTTCCATCTGGTCAGTCACTCCCCAGCTCTCCACCAGGGCTGGACTAGGTGGAAGCCTGGAGCTTCATCTTGCACATGTAAGTTTGGGGTCAGGGGCCCAAGCACTTGGAGCGTCTTCTGCTGTTTTCCCCAGGGTGTTAGCGAGGAGCTGGATTGGAAGTGGACCCACCAGGACAGGACCCAGTGCCCATACAGGACGGCAGCACTACAGGCGATGGCTTTACCTGCTACACTACAGTGCTGGCCCCTCTATTTATAATCTTGATAGCTGAGTGCCAAAGTTCTTTCCATAGAGGTTCTACTAATAATAACTCCTACCTGCTGTATACATATATATTTTTCCCATTGCATCACCAACAAAATATCAGCATAATTTCTTTCTTTGATAATTCTATATGATTGTCATGCTATCAAATGATAGTATTAATTTTTTGTTTCTTTTAGAAGAGAATGAGCGTGTTATACTTAAGAGCCATTCATATGTCCTTTTCTGGGAACTTTATGCAAACCCTTGGCTGCTTTTCTATTAATTTGTTTTATTTATTGTTTTTTTTTTTTAAAGATTTATTTTATTTATTTGACAGAGTTACAGAGAGAGGTAGAGACAGAGAGAAAGGTCTTCTATCCCCTGATTCACTCCCCAGATGGCTGCAATGGCGGAGCTGTGCTGATCTGAAGCCAGGAGCCAGGAGCTTCTTCCATGTGGGTGCAGGGGCCCAAGGGCTTGGGCCATCTTCTACTGCTTTCCCAGGCTATGGCAGAGAGCTGGATTGGAAGAGGAGCACCCAGTACTGGAACAGGCGCACAAATGGGATGTGGTGCTTCAGGCCAGGGCTTTAACCTGCTGGGCCACAGCGCCGGCCTCTATTTATTAATTTTTAGTACTTTGCCTCTTATTTAAAGAACTTGCAGCACAGATAGCACGTTCAGTATGATTGGGAAAATTGAAAAGAAATTTCTGTGCCAAAGTTAGCACATTTGTTGTGGTGGACTGTATTTCACTCTGAGTTTCTTGGCAGCTATGGGAAAGGAAAAGGAAACAAATGAGAGAAAAAAAACTTTAGTAGGTTCTAAAAATTCTTAACTAAATCTGTAAAAAAAACAGAATCTATGATCTTCACTTTGTTTTTATTTCTTATAGAAGAATAGAAATTCCTAGAGAAATTGTTGCAGGAAAACTGGTGAAATAAGTTCGTGTGCTGATGTTGATGACAGTTTATGAGACCAGACATAGCAATGAGAGTAGACATAGAGTTTTATTTAAGTAAGAAAAAGAAGTTTTGGGGGCTGGCACTGTGGCGTAGCGGGTAAAGCTGCCGCCTGCAGTGCCGGCTTCCCATATGGGTGCTTGTGAGTCCTGGCTGCTCCACTTCCAATCCAGCTCTCAGCTATGGCCTGGGAGAGCAGTAGAAGATGGCCCAAGTGCTTGGGCCCCTGTACTTGTGTGGGAGACCTGGAAGAAACTCCTGGCTCCTGGCTTTGGATCAGTGCAGCTCCAGTTGTTGCTGCCATTTGGGGAGTGAACCAGTGGATAGAAGGCGTCTCTCTCTCTCTGCCTTTGCCTTTCTGTAACTCTGCCTTTCAAATGAATGCATAAATAAAAGACAGAGAAAGAAAAGTTCAGAACAGTATGATTATAGGGGCTAGTAAAGAGACCAAGCCACTGAGGTCTCCCAATGTAGAGGTATTTGTGTGTCCTTAAACATGTTATCTCCAAGGACCTAAGGTAGTGATTACACCTTAGTTACGGTGAAGGCCAGGAGGCAATCTTAGTGGAGCCCTTTACAGCTTGTTTTCCTCTAAGCCTAGATCTTGTCATCATTGTTAAGTATTTGTTACAAGGGGCTTCCATCCTGTTCTGTTTAATGTGTGCATGCTGGGAACGTGCTACAGTTTGTACTACAAAGAGCTGTAGGACGGTGTTAGTCTGGGCTGCTTTTAGTCTCCTTCAAAATGAAAGGCAAACATTTGGAAATTTTGCCCTTGATTTCTGAAAAGCATCTGTACCAACTGAGCTAAATAAGAATGCTTATGTAATACTTAATTCTATCAAAAATGGACATAGGAGAGACTCTTTATAAGATAAATAAATAGAGCCGGCGCCGTGGCTCAATAGGCTAATCCTCCACCTTGCGGCGCCGGCACACCGGGTTCTAGTCCCGGTCGGGGCGCCGGATTCTGTCCCGGTTGCCCCTCTTCCAGGCCAGCTCTCTGCTATGGCCAGGGAGTGCAGTGGAGGATGGCCCAGGTGCTTGGGCCCTGCACCCCATGGGAGACCAGGAAAAAGCACCTGGATCCTGGCTCCTGCCATCGGATCAGCGCGGTGCGCCGGCTGCAGCGGCGGCCATTGGAGGGTGAACCAACGGCAAGGGAAGACCTTTCTCTCTGTCTCTCTCTCTCTGTCCACTCTGCCTATCAAAAAAAAAATAAAAAAATAAAATAAAAAATAAAAAAAAATAAGATAAATAAATAATGAAGATAAATAAAATAATTAAAAGTTCCTTTGGAAATATCACTTTTGGCTGGCGCCGTGGCTCACTTGGCTATTCCTCCGCCTGCAGTGCCGGCACCCTGGGTTCTAGTCCTGGTTGGGGTGCGCGTACTAGTCCCAGTTGCTCCTCTTCCACTCCAGCTCTCTGCTGTGGCCCAGGAGGGCAGCAGAGGATGGCCCAAGTGCACCCGCATGGGAGACCGGGAAGAAGCACCTGAATCCTGGCTTCAGATCGGCATATCACCGGCTGTTGCGGCCATTAGGGGAGTAAACCAATGGAAGGAAGACCTTTCTCTGTGTCTCTGTCTATAACTCTACCTGTCAAATAAAAAAAAAAAAGGAAATATCACTTTTCTATTAGTTAACTTTGTCACATATTACCATCATAAAGGGTCCAAAAGTAAAGCTTCATTTTCTCCATTACATGTTATGTCAGGAGCTACTTATATGACTTCATACTTCTGTGAGGAGTCAGATGGGTTAATAGGCAGTCAGTGGAAATTGGGGTGCAGACTGCCTGCTTTCCCTCAAGGGTTGTCTTTAGCAAGGTCAAATGTGCCTACCTGTCCACTGCTTGAAAGCTTCCAATTTTATCATAAGAATAGCAAGTGAGTGGTGATTCCATTCTTTGGAGCTCACAGTTTACTGTAAATAAGTTACCTACCCCACCCTTCTGATGGTTGTTTGTTTTAGCTTGAGCCAGCCAGATAGGATAAAAGATTGCAAATCAGGTCTTTTGATGGATTTTGTCCCCACCTTGTAACAGTAAGTCAAATTTTTTTTTCTTCCCTAAAATCATGCTTAAAAAATCCCAGCTACCACCAGTCCTTCAGAATTTTTTCCTCTCTTGGAGGCCCCCTCTATGCCAATCTGTCTGGAAGTCTTTGACTCTAATAAATCTTACTTTTAAATCTTTCTGTATGTCTGCTTGGAAATTCTTCCATGTGAGACACAGAATCGAGGTAATAATATTTTGTCTGCTACCATTTCACCTGTAATGCTTCCATCAGTTAGAAACCTTAAGAATTAAAAAATTCTTGGAAATTTACATGATGACATAAAGACATACTTGAAACTATAGAGTTGGTATGAAGATTTTTTTTTTTAAGGGAAAGGGTTTATTGGGGAAAACCCAGCAGACCAGAGGGAAGGGGCGAAGAAGGAAAAGAGAGTAAGAAAGAGAGAGGAGAGAGGAGAGGAGAGAGGGGAGCGAGAGAGAAGACGAGAGTAAGAGGAGAGAGGAGCCGAGAGAGAGCAGAGAGAAGAGAGAGTGAGCAAGAGAGAGCAAGATGAGAGGAGAGAACGGGCGAGAGAGGAGAGAGGAGGCAAGAAAAGAGAGAGAGAGTCGTTGGTATGAAGATTATTTTAAGCTGAAGACATTTGAGAATCAGTAGATGCAGAGAGGAACCTTTTCTAGCTTACCTTCCCAGGAAAGTCTAGAAAATGAGGTATATCTACTCACAGAGGATAGACCAAGAAAAACCAACTGGAAAAATCCGATCTACAAGAGAATTTCAAGGCCCTGAAGTAGATAGAAGGATCACTTGTACCTGTATAAAGAAAAAATTTTTTGTCTTTCATAGAGAAACCTATTCTGTTCCCCGATAAGTTGAGTGTGTGGATAAAAGCCTTTAACTAGGTATTTGTTTTGTTATATCAATGCATATGAATAGACTTTTTTCCCCTTTAGTCTGTCTTTGTCAGTTTAACTTATAGACCTTCAGGGTATGAGCATAAGAGGTTAGGGGAAAGTTTTTTCTCAGTAACGACGATGGTAAAAGGTATAATATTTTTTCAATGAGAAATCGAAAAAATGGAGGTAGGAGAGGATGGGAAATCCAGATGAATACTAAACATACAAAGCCTTTAAATCTCATAAATATCAAGAACAATACAAATTAGGACACCCCTGTAGTTGACAAATATTAGGAATCTGAGGTCGGCGCCGCGGCTCACTAGGCTAATCCTCCGCCTTGCGGCGCTGGCACACCGGGTTCTAGTCCCGGTCGGGGCGCCGGATTCTGTCCCGGTTGCCCCTCTTCCAGGCCAGCTCTCTGCTGTGGCCAGGGAGTGCAGTGAAGGAAGGCCCAAGTGCTTGGGCCCTGCACCCCATGGGAGACCAGGATAAGTACCTGGCTCCTGCCATCGGATCAGCGCGGTGCGCCGGCCACAGCGCGTTGGCCGCGGCGGCCATTGGAGGGTGAACCAACGGCAAAGGAAGACCTTTCTCTCTGTCTCTCTCTCTCTCTCTCACTGTCCACTCTGCCTGTAAAAAAAAAAAAAAAAAAAAAAAATTAGGAATCTGACAATAACAAATGGTGGAGTGCTGGCATTGTGGCATAATAGGTTAAGCCTGCAAAGCCAGCATCCCATGTGGGTGCCAACTCCAGCTCCGGTTGCTCCAATTCCAATACAATTAGCTAATGCATCTGGAAAAGCAGTGGAAGATGGCCCAGCTCCTTGGGCCCCTGCACCCGTGCGGGAGACCTGGATGAAGCTCCTGGCTCCTGGTATTGCCCTGGCCCTGCCCTGGCCATTGAGGCCATCTAGGGAGTGAACCAGTGGATGGAAGATCTCGCTTATCTCTCCCTCTATCTCTCTATAACTCTGCCTTTCAAATAAATACAATAAATTAAAAAAAAAAAAAGACATGGTGGCAAGAATAATAAGCTCAGGAGCACCCAAACACTGCTGGGGAGAGTGTAAATGCCATAATTTGCCAAACAGTTTGATATTATCTACAAGATTGAAAACCTGGGACCCAGTTCTTTCATTTCTAGTTATACATAGTGCCTTGCTAATCAACTGTGGGCTAAATAGATAAGAAACATGAACATTTCCAGGGAATTTGAACATCTGTGCCTAGAGTACATAGCTCTAAACAGAAACAAACCCCATGGACATGAGAAGAGGTAAAGTATACTAGATTCATAAAATAAAATAAAATAAAATAAAATTGTGTGTCTGTGAAAAGTAACGAACTATAATGCTACATGGATAAATATCACAATGTTCAGGAAAAGAGCAAGTCACAAATATAAATCTATACATGTAAACTTCAAAAGTAGTAAAAACCAAACTATGTTGTACAGGTATGCACATAAAGGTGCTAAAACTAAAAGAAGAAAAGAAAAGAAAATAGGGTGGGAAGTAAAGCAAAAAAGTGATTTCTGAGTAATGAGAAAATGATTGATATGTCATGAATAGTTTTAATATCCTCCCAACACACACACACATACACACAAGATTGAACTTCATCCAACAGACAAATGGATGATGACTAGCAATGAGAAAAACAAGATGCAGAAATGAATATAAAATGAGTTAGCTTTGGGTAGAGCAGAAAGAAAAACATCAAGGTCTTTTCAGTTTCTATTCTACCAAAAATAGGGTCTTTTTTTCCAGTTAAGACTACCTCTGTGGTCCATGAGGGAAGGTTGGGTATACAGACCCCAAGTAAGCTTCAAGGGAAAGGGAAGTCAAACATGGATTTAGTGCCTAGGGGTGAGTCTCCATCTGACACTTAGGTGTCAGCTGAGATGTCAGCAAAAAAAAGAGTTGCCTCTGATTTTAGCTCTGGGATAATTTCACAGGTGATTAGGAACTCAGGGAACTACTTCCCTTCCACAAACACATGTCTGGTGCTTTTGCAAAAATGTTTTTGCTGGCCCCATGATTTCTTCTTTCTTGATTTCTTTCTATTCTTTCCCTCTCTCTTCCCTTACCTCCCTCCTCCTCCCTTAAAAAAAAAAAAAAAGACACTAGGCCTATACAATATATGATTTTATAATATTCTTTATTAATTCAATGTACATTATACTGTGAATGTTTTCCTATTCTATTAAAAATATCTTTACAGACTTGTAAAAAAAAAAATGTCTTTAACTACAGGCACTCACGGTCTTCACTTTTTGTTTCACAGCCTTGCTCCTGGAGGACCTCTACCTGATGCCTAAGAGAATGCATCTCTAGTCTCATCTGAAATCACGGATCTGCCCTGTGGTTAATGCTGACCTTCCCACCACCATCTTTTAAGTAAATACTTTTAAAAATAGATGAACATTTATGTATTTTAGAATCATATATTTTTATTTATTTTATTTTTAAAGATTTATTTATTTGAAAGTCAGAGTTACACAGAGAGAAGAGAGGCAAGAGAGAGAGGTTTTTCATCCACTGGTTACTCCCCAGTTGGCTGCAACGGCTGGAGCTGCGCTAATCCGAAGCCAGGAGCCAGGAGCTTCTTCTGGGTCTCCCACGTGGGTGCGGGGGCCCAAGGACCTGGGACATCCTCTACTGCTTTCCCAGGCCATAGCAGAGAGCTGTATTGGAAGTGGAGCAGCTGGGACTCGAATTAGCGCCCATATGGAATGCCAGCACTTCAGGCCAGGGTGTTAACCTACTGTGCCACAACGCTGGCCCCTATTTATTTTATTTATTTGAGAGAGAGGAAGAGAGAGAGAGAGAAAGCTCCCATCATTCCCCAAGTGCCCTCAATGGTTAGGGCTAGCAGGAACCCAACTACTACCATCTGCTTACTAGAATCAGCAGCAGTCATAACTTGAATCCAAGCACTCTGATATGGGATGCAGGTGAACCCACCTGCATCTAAACTGCTAAGCTGAAATCCCTCTTCAGAAACAGATTTATATTTAAATAGAGACTAAGTTCAGTGTGTGGATAAAAGCCTTTAACTAGGTATTTGTTTTGATACATCAATACATATGAATAGACTTTTTTTCCCATTAGTCTGTCTTTTGTCAGTTTAATTTATAGACCTTCAGGCCAGCTCTGTGGCACAGCAGGTTAACGCCCTGGCCTGCAGTGCCAGCTTCCCATATGGGCACCAGTTCTAAACCCAGTGGCTCCACTTCTGATCCAGCTCTCTGCTATGGCCTGAGAAAGCAGTAGAAGATGCCCCAAGTCCTTGGGCCCCTGTACCCACGTGGGAGACCCCGGGGGAAGCTCCTGGCTCCTGGCTTTGGATCAGTGCAGCTCTGGCCATTGCGGCCGTCTGGGGAGTGAACCAATGGATGGAAGACCTCTCTCTCTGTCTCTACCTCTCACTGTAACTTTTTCAAATAAATAAAAATAAATCTTTAAAAAATAAATAGGCCGGCGCCATGGCTCACTAGGCTAATCCTCCACCTAGCGGCGCCGGCACACCGGGTTCTAGTCCCGGTCGGGGCGCCGGATTCTGTCCCGGTTGCCCCTCTTCCATTCCAGCTCTCTGCTGTGGCCAGGGAGTGCAGTGGAGGATGGCCCAGGTGCTTGGGCCCTGCACCCCATGGGAGACCAGGAGAAGCACCTGGCTCCTGGCTTCGGATCAGCGCGGTGCACCGGCTGCGGTGGCCATTGGATGGTGAACTAATGGCAAAGGAAGACCTTTCTCGGCACTCGGATCTGGCTGAAAAGCCCATGAGAGTATTTCAGGCATGGAAAGCCAAGACACTCTGGCAAAAAGATCTTTGTGAGTGAGATCCCAGTGGAAAGAACAGGTCTTCAAAGAGGGAGGTGCCTTTCTCTGAAGGGAGGAGAGAACCTCCACTTTGACTATGACCGTGTCTAAACAAGATAAGAGTCGGAGAACTCAAGGGGCTTCCATAGCCTTGGAAACTCATGACTGGTGCATAGGGAGATTACTGATGCCATAAACAGGAGTGTCAATTTGTAAAGTCAACAACAGGAGTCACTGTGCACTTACTCCTCATGTAGGATCTCTGTCCTTAACGTGCTGTACACTGAGGCTTAATGCTATAACGAGTACTCAAACAGTATATTTCACTTTGTGTTTCTATGGGGGTGCAAACGATTGAAATCTTTACTTAATGTACACTAAACTGATCTTCTGTAAAAAAAAAAAAAAAAAAAAAAAAAAAAAAAAAAAGAAATTATCAATTCCCAACTTGATTCTCACTGGGATTAAACATGACAATAGGTCTGATCTGATTTCATCATCATTTAAAAAAAAATCATCTATTATATTTCACTTTATGTTTCTGTGTGGGAGCAAACTGTTGAAATACTTACTTAAGGTATACTAAGCTGATCTTCTGTATATTAAGATAATCGAAAATGAATCTTGATGTGAATGGAAGGGGAGAGGGAGTGGGAAAGGGGAGGGTTGTGGGTGGGAGGGACGGTATGGGGGGGGAAGCCATTGTAACACATGAGTCGTACTTTGGAAATTTATATTCATTAAATAAAAGATAAAAAAAAAAAAGGAAGACCTTTCTCTCTGTCTCTCTCTCTCACTGTCCACTCTGCCTCTCAAAAAAATAAAAAAAATAAAAAAAAATAAAAAATAGAGACTGGTATCTTTTTCAATTAGGCTTAATTTTATAATATCCCCAAAGCATGATTTCTAGAAATGAGAATTAATATTATTTTCTTTCTTCATTTAATATTCATAATCTCTGGCAATATGAAAATAAAGCTGAGGGATATATGTGCATTACCAGTAGCATGGAATATTTTGGCTCTGACTGGAACAAGGCTACAACTTCTTCTTCACCAATCAGTTTTTCTTCTCTAATAGGTAGCACTATCATATAGGACACTCTTTGAGGGTTAAATGAATGAATGAATGAATGAATAACTCATCATCAACTGGGTTTTAAACTGGTGCCCATGTGGGATGCCAACACTACAAACCGCGGCTTTACCCACTAGGCCACAGCCGGCCCTTCTCCTTCTCTCTTTTCACTCTGCCTTTCAAATAAATAAATAAATAAATCTTATAAAAAATTAAATAAAAGGCTCCTATAACATTTGAAAATCACTTAATGTAATATACTATATCAATAGAATAAAGGACAAAACCAAGTGGTTGTTACAATAGCACCAGAAAAAGCATTTGACAAAATCCAGTACTTTTATGTGATTAAAAACATGCAACAAACTGTAAATAGAAGGAAAGTTCATAATAAGTAGCAATTATGAAAAGCTCACAGCTAGCATCACACTTAATGGTAAAAACTAAATACTTTTAATATCAAGAGCAACACAAGGATGTCTGTTCATGCCACTTTTATTCAGCATTGTACTGGAGGTTCAATCCTGGACAATTAGTCAAGAAAATGAAAGAAATTGCTTTTAGGTTGGTATGTGCCACCAAAAAATGTACATGACAGGAATTGTACCTTATGATATGACATTTAAGTAGCTGTCATACTTCTCCCATGTGACTGTGGTGGTCTGAAGGGTGGAAGGTTGGCCTTGTGTTTAACTTCCTATCCTCAGCCACGGATGGACACGTGTACTAAGTTGTAGACTGTAAATACTGGATAAATACTTGTTGAAGGCATGAAGGAGTGAAAGAAAAATAGACGGAGAGTAGATAGATTTTAAAAAGAAGTAAAAAGAAAATGAAGGCTAAAACAAGTTGCTATAATAATGAGGTGTTTAGAATTGAATCAGGAGGGCGGGCACTGTGGCTCACTAGGCTAATCTTCCACCTTGCAGCGCCGGCACACCAGGTTCTAGTCCCGGTTGGGGCGCCAGATTCTGTCCTGGTTGCCCCTCTTCCAGGCCAGCTCTCTGCTATGGCCCGGGAGTGCAGTGGAGGATGGCCCAAGTCATGGGAGACCAGGAAAAGCACCTGGCTCCTGGCTTCGGATCAGCGCGATATGCTGGCCACAGCACACCGGCCACGGCGGCCATTGGAGGGTGAACCAACGGCAAAGGAAGACCTTTCTCTCTGTCTCTCTCTCTCTCTCTCACTGTCCACTCTGCCTGTCAAAAAAAAAAAAAATAGAATGGAATCAGGAAGAACCCTTTCTCATTTTCTACCTTCTCCATCATCACAGAAATGAATTCATTGTATTTATTAAAAAAAAAAAAAATAGAATGGAAAAACTCACAGGTAGATTTTTTTTTGTTTGTTTCTTTTATTTAATATTTCCCAGAAGACTCTACAGGTGCTTCATTTTCTAGTTTAGTCCCTGGTAACTGCTACCCTGACCGGTGCCAGTGGAGGGGTTCCGGGAAGTCAGTATTCTCCCTGGTTGAAAGGTTTCCCATTCAGAAAGAATGGGATTTTTCAGGAGGGAAAAATGAGTCTAAACCTGCCATCTAGTGTTCGTTTCTGAGAATAGGTAGGTATTACATACTTTTTTTTTTTTTTTTTTTTGACAGGCAGAGTGGACAGTGAGAGAGAGAAAGAGAGAGAAAGGTCTTCCTTTGCCATTGGTTCACCCTCCAATGGCCGCCGCAGCTGGAGCGCTGTGGCCGGTGCACTGCGCTGATCTGAAGGCAGGAGCCAGGTGCTTCTCCTGGTCTCCCATGAGGTACAGGGCCCAAGTACTTGGGCCATCCTCCACTGCACTCCCGGGCCACAGCAGAGAGCTGGCCTGGAAGAGGAGCAACCAGGACAGAATCTGGCGCCCCAACCGGGACTAGAACCCAGTGTGCCGGCGCCGCAAGGCAGAGGATTAGCTTATTGAGCCACGGCGCCGGCCCACATACTATTTTTGAGGCTTCCTATTCCAAGTACTGTTTTTACTGATATTTTTTGTTATGCACCAAATTTTAAAATAATTTATTGCCGGCCGGCGCAGTGGCTCAACAGGCTAATCCTCCGCCTTGCAGCGCCGGCACACCGGGTTCTAGTCCCGGTCGGGGCGCCGGATTCTGTCCCGGTTGCCCCTCTTCCAGGCCAGCTCTCTGCTGTGGCCCGGGAGTGCAGTGGAGGATGGCCCAAGTGCTTGGGCCCTGTACCCCATGGGAGACCAGGAGAAGCACCTGGCTCCTGCCTTCAGATCAGCGCGGTGCGCTGGCCACCGCGGCCACTGGAGGGTGAACCAACGGCAAAGGAAGACCTTTCTCTCTGTCTCTCTCTCTCTCTCTCTCTCTCACTGTCCACTCTGCCTGTAAATAAATAAATAATAATAATAATTTATTGCCAAAAGAAACACAATTATTTATTTATTTTAAGGTTTATTTATTTATTTATTTGAAAGGCAGACTTAACAGAGATAAAGACTCCATCCACTGGTTCACTCCTCAAATGGCCACAACAGCCAGGGCTGGGCCAGGGCAAAGCCAGGAGCCAGGAGCTTCTTCCAGGTCTCCCACATGGGTGCAGGGGCCCAAGCACTTGGGCCATCCTCCACTGCTTTCCCAGGTGCATTAGCAGGGAGCTGGATTGGAAGTGGAACAGCCAGAACTTAAACTGGCACCTATATGGGATGCTAGCCCTGCAGATGGCAGCTTAATCTACTGCACCACAGCTCAGACCCCAAGAAACACAATTTTAAAAAAGAATTATGTTTAGCCAGTGCCGCGGCTCACTAGGCTAATCCTCCGCCTTGCGGCGCTGGCACACCAGGTTCTAGTCCCGGTCGGGGTGCCGGATTCTGTCCCAGTTGCCCCTCTTCCAGGCCAACTCTCTGCTGTGACCCGGGAGTGCAGTGGAGGATGGCCCAAGTGCTTGGGCCCTGTACCCCATGGGAGACCTGGATAAGTACCTGGCTCCTGCCATTGGATCAGCGCGGTGCGCCGGCCACAGCGCGCCGGCCACGGCGGCCATTGGAGGGTGAACCAATGACAAAGGAAGACCTTTCTCTCTGTCTCTCTGTCTCTCACTGTCCACTCTGCCTGTCAAAAAAAAAAAAAAAAAAAAAAAAGAATTATGTTTATATTTTGTTAAGTTATCTCAAAGAGGAAATTTATGGTAGTCCTTATTTCTCAAAAGTTTCTACTTTTTTTAAATTTATTTTTTAAGGAATACAAATTTCATAAGTACAGTTTTAGGTATAATATAGTCATTCTTCCCACCATACCCATCCTCCCACATACTCCCCCCTCCCTTGTCAGTCCCATTCTCCATTAAGATTCATTTTCAATTAACTTTGTACACAGAAGAACAACTCTAGACTAAGTAAAGATTTCAACAATTTGCACACACACACAAAATGTTTGAGAACTAGTTTTGCAGTTAACTCATAATACAACTCATTGAGGACAGAGGTCCTGCCTGGGGAGTTAGTGCACAGTGACTCTTGTTGCTAATTTAACAATTAACACTCTTACGTATGACATCAGTAACCACACAGGGCTCTTGACATGAGCTGCCTAGGCTATCAAAGCCTTTTGAGTTCACAAACTCCGTCAGTATTTGGACAAGGCCATAAATGAAGTGGAAGTTCTCTCCTTCCTTTAGAGAAAGGTACATCAGAAGTTTCTACTTTTAGGAAGGCCCAAAAGGTTTCTTTCTGCATCTATTTTATCTAACTGTATTAAGGCTGAAGCAATCTTTACATTAGCTCTGGGTTTCTGAGTGGATTTTTACAATTATGTATGAGATCATCCTGGAAATTTTATTTCAAGATTTATGTAGAGGCGGGTGCTGTGGTGTAGCAAATAAAGCTTCCACCTGTCATTGCACCTAAGTGAGAGATTCAGAAGAAACTCTTGGCTCCTGGCTTTG
Organism: Oryctolagus cuniculus; assembly: GCF_964237555.1. Lineage (NCBI taxonomy): Eukaryota > Metazoa > Chordata > Mammalia > Lagomorpha > Leporidae > Oryctolagus > Oryctolagus cuniculus. Next base: position 169,378,779 of record NC_091432.1, read on the forward strand.
GATCAGCTCAGCTCCAGACATTGTGGGCATTTGGGAAGGAACCAGCAGATGGAAGACTTTCTCTTTCTATTTTTTTTTTTAAGATTTTTATTTATTTATTTATTTGAAAGGCAGAGCTACACAGAGAGGAGAGGAGAGGCAGAGACAGAGAGAGGGAGAGAGAGAGGTCTCTTCCTTTTTTTTTTTTTATTTTTGACAGACAGAGTGGACAGTGAGAGAGAGAGAGAGACAGAGAGAAAGGTCTTCCTTTTGCCGTTGGTTCACCCCCCAATGGGCGCCGCGGCCAGCGCACTGCAGCCTGCGCATCGCGCTGATCTGAAGCCAGGAGCCAGGTACTTCTCCTGGTCTCCCATGTGGGTGCAGGGCTCAAGCACTTGGGCCATCCTCCACTGCACTCCCGGGCCACAGCAGAGAGCTGGCCTGGAAGAGGGGCAACCGGGACAGAATCCGGCGCCCCAACCGGGACTAGAACCTGGTGTGCCGGCGCCGCAAGGCGGAGGATTAGCCTAGTGAGCCGCGGCGCCGGCCAAGAGAGGTCTCTTCCATCCGATGGTTCATTCCCCAATTGGCTGCAATGGCCGGAGCTGTGCCGATCCGAAGCCAGGAGCTTCTTCTGGGTCTCCCACGTGGGTGCAGGGGCCCAAGGACTTCAGCCATCTTCTACTGCTTTCCCAGCCCATAGCAGAGAGCTGGATCGGAAATGGAGCAGCCAGGACATGAACCAGCGCCCATATGGGATGCTGGCACTTCAGGCCAGGGCATTAACCCGCTGTGCCACAGCTCCAGCCTCTCTCTCTCCCTCCCTCTCTCTCTCTCTCTCTCCCCGCCCCCCCCTCGCTCCCTTCCTCCCTCTCCCTCTCCCTCCATCCCTTCCTTTTCCCTCCCTCCACCTTTCTATAACTCTGACTTTCAAATAAATAAATAAATCTTTAAAACATATTTATGTATTTATTCATTTTAAAGGCAGAGTAGACAGAGACTAAAACAGAGAGATATTGAGTGGTTCATTTCCCACTGGCCACAAGAGACAGGGTTGAACCAGGCTGAAGCCAGGGGCCAAGAATTCCATCCTGATTTCCTAAGTAGGCTGCAGGAACTCAAGTATCTGAGCCACTATCCACTGCTTTTCAGGTCCATTAACAGGGAACTGGATCAGAAGTAGGAAGCTGGGACTCAACTGGCCCTGCGACACAGGGTGTGGGTATCCCAAGTAGTGGCGTAACCTACTGTACCACAATGCCTGCCGTACCAAAGTTTGACAAGCATTTAACAGAAAATTCCTAGTTTGAAATAGAACCCACAAAATGAAAGAACACACATATTCATTATTGAATCGTTTATCAAGCAAGGGTAATGACAAATGGCATTATATTCTTCAATATAATAATAGTTATCATTTCCAGAACCTGAGCTTCTGCTTTTAAACAAGATTATTTCTTTTTTTCTTTTTTCTTTTTTAAGATTTATTTTATTTATTTGAAAGAGTTATATAGAGAGAGAGAAGCCTTCCATCTGCTGGTTTACTCCCCAAATGGCCACAATGGCCAGAGTTGGGCCAATCTGAAGCTAGGAGCTTCTTTTGGGTCTCCCACGTGCGTGCAGGGGGCCATCTTCTGCCGCTTTCCCAGGTGCATTAGCAGGGATCTGGATTAGAAATGGAACATCTGGGACTTGAACCTGTGCCCATATGGGATGCTGGTGCTACAGACCAGGGTTTTAGCCTGCTGCACCAAAGTGCTAGCCCCAAGTTTATTTTTTTTTCTGACAACTCAATCATGTAATAATTGTGTGATAATCAGGCAAAGTAGCATTGCAAATGCCCCCAAATTTTAAGTGACCTGATACCTTAAAGGTTTTATTGTTTGTTTCACAGTCTAACATAATTTAGCTGGGGCTGTAGCCCCCCCCCCCCCCCCCCCCCGCCAGCAATTCATGCAAACAAGCTCCTTCTATCTAAGGATCTCCATCAATGTCAGTGCAGATGAGATCTTTGCGTTTTTATTTCTTTGTTTTCAGTTTTATTTGAAAGGCAAAGAGACAGAGACAGAGTAACAGGCAAAGAGAGATCTTCCATTTGCTGATGTACTTCGTACATGCCCACAACAACCAAGGCTGGGCCAGGCCAAAGCCAGGAGCCAGAAACTCAATCTGGGTCTCTCATGAGGCTTGGAGGGACCCAGGTATTTGACTCATCATCATCTGCTATTTCCCAAAGCACCCATTAGCAGAAAGCAGTAATTAGATTTGGAGCTGAGACTGAAACCCAGGTACTCTAATATGGGATGCAGGCATCCTAAGTACAGTCTTAACCAGATTGTGTCTTCCTAGCTGTGGCATACATCCACTCCATAGGTGAAATCTTTCAATACCATTTTTCTCCTTTAGGAAACTGGCTTCAGGACCAAGTTTGTTTTTTTGTTTTAAAGATGTATGTGTTTATTTGAAAGATAGAGCCACACACACACACACACACACAGAGAGAGAGAGAGAGAGAGAGAGAGAGCGAGAGCAAGCTCTTCCATCTGCTAGTTCACGTTCCAAATGGCCACAACTGCCAGGAGCCTGGAACTCCATCCATATCTCCTAGGTGGGTGGCAGGAGAGCAGGTACTTGGGCCATCTTCCACTGCTTTCCCAGGCACATTAGCATGGAGCTAGATCAGGAATGAAGCAGCTGGTACTCGAATAGACACTCATATAGGATGCCCACATCTCAGGCCACAGCTTAACCCTCTGCACCATAACGTTTGCCCCTTGACCAAGTTTCTTATGCATTCCCTGTCTGTGTCTTGTTTTTATCAACACAAAGTTAGATTTCTCTTTTTGATCCTGAGGTACTGCTTTTTACAAGTTGACCTTAATTTAACTCATAGAGCTTTCAATATCAGACATAGTGAGTCATGCTGTCATGTTATCTTTCTAATATTTTACAAGTACATTCAAGGTAAATATGCAGAAACAGTCTAAATATTTTTTAATTTTTATAAATTAAAGTTCCATAATATCATAATTGAAAAATATATGTAGATAAATTTAATTGGCAAATAGGCAATTGTTACTAGAATATATATATGTAATTTTAGTTCAATAACATAATACTTTTGTAGCATTATAAGCTTTTTTTTTTTTTTTTTTTTTTTTTTTTGACAGGCAGAGTGGACAGTGAGAGAGAGAGACAGAGAGAGAAAGGTCTTCCTTTGCCGTTGGTTCACCCTCCAATGGCCGCCGCTGCAGCCGGCGCACCGCGCTGATCCTGGCAGGAGCCAGGAGCCAGGTGCTTTTTCCTGGTCTCCCATGGGGTGCAGGGCCCAAGCACCTGGGCCATCCTCCACTGCACTCCCTGGCCATAGCAGAGAGCTGGCCTGGAAGAGGGGCAACCGGGACAGAATCCGGCGCCCCAACCGGGACTAGAACCCGGTTTGCCGGCGCCGCAAGGTGGAGGATTAGCCTATTGAGCCACGGCGCCGGCTATAAGCTGTTTTTAAAAGTTGTTTTTAGGCCAGCACCGCGGCTCAATAGGCTAATCCTCCACCTAGCGGCGCCGGCACACCGGGTTCTAGTCCCGGTCGGGGTGCCAGATTCTGTCCCGGTTGCCCCTCTTCCAGGCCAGCTCTCTGCTGTGGCCAGGGACTGCAGTGGAGGATGGCCCAAGTGCTTGATCCCTGCACCCCATGGGAGACCAAAGCACCTGGCTCCTGGCTCCTGGCTTCGGATCAGCACGATGCGCCGGCCGCAGCGCGCCGGCCGCGGCGGCCATTGGAGGGTGAACCAACGGCAAAAGGAAGACCTTTCTCTCTGTCTCTCTCTCTCACTGTCCACTCTGCCTGTAAAAAAAAAAAAAGAAAAAAAAAGTTGTTTTAAAGATTTACTTATTTATTTGAAAGTCAGATTTACAGAAAGAGAGGGAAAGACAGAGAGATCTTCCATCCACTGACTCACTTTCCAAGTAGGCCCAATAGCTGGAGTTGGGTTTTAGAACGAAGCCAGGAGCCAGCAGCTTCCTCCAGGTCTCCCTTGTGGGTGCAGGGGCCCAAGCACTTGGGCCATCTTCCGCTGCCTTCCCAGGTGCATTAGTAAGGGGCTGGATTGGAAATGCAGCAGCCGGGACCCAAATGAGATGCCAGCACTGCAGATGGCAGCTTAACTCTCTGTGCCACAGTGCCAGCTGCCCCCCACCCCTTTTTAATTTTTAAATTTATTATAATTTTATTTGAAAATCAAAGAGAGAGAGGACAGAGAAAGAAAGAGAGAATCTTTAACCTGCTTGTTCATTCATTTGTATTGGCAATGGAGCATCTGGGACATGAATTGGTGCCCATATGGGATGCTGGCATTGCAGGTGGCTGCTTAACCCACTACACCACAACATCGGCCTCAAGACTAAGATTTTTAATTTCAAATGCCAAAAGATTCTTTGCTTTCTAGACTTTTTTTTGAATAAAATGAAATTAATCTGTTTTTCTTTTTTTTTAGGTGTTTCAATACAAATAATATTATTTAGTTTGAAAGAGTATTTGGGGGGCCAGCAGTGTAGCACAGTAGATTAATCCTCCTCCTGCGGCGCCAGCATTCCATATGGACGCTGGTTCTAGTCCTTGCTGCTCCTCTTCCAATCCATCTCTGCTGTGACCTGGGAAAGCAGTAGAAAATGGCCCAAGCCCTTGGGCCCCTGCACCCATGTGGGAGACCAGGAAGAAGCACCTGGCTTCTGGCTTCGGATCAGCGCAGCTCCAGCCATTGCGGCCATTTGGGGAGTGAACCAACAGAAAGAAGACCTTTCTGTCTCTTCTTCTCACTGTCTGTAACCCTACCTCTCAAATAAATAAATAAAATCTTTTAAAAATAATAATAAAAAAGAGAGTATTTGGGCATAAAGAATAACTGAAGTGGGATACACAGCAGACTCATAGAATGGCAGATGTCCTAAATAGCACTCTGGCCTCAGAATCAGCCCTTAAGGCATTCAGATATGGTTGAAGAGCCCATGAGAGTATTTTAGGCATGGAAAGCCAAGACACTCTGGAAAAAAAAAAAAAAAAGACCTAAATGAAAGATCTCTGTGAGTGAGATCCCAGCAGAAAGAACAAAGCCATCAAAGAATGAGGTACCTTTCTCTGAAGGGAGGAGAGAACTTCTACTTTTTTTTTTTATTTATTTATTTATTTATTTATTTTTGATAGGCAGAGTGGACAGTGAGAGAGACAGAGAGAAAGGTCTTCCTTTTGCCGTTGGTTCACCCCGCAATGGCCGCCGCGGCCAGCGCACTGCAGCCTGTGCATCGTGCTGATCCGAAGCCAGGAGCCAGGTACTTCTCTTGATCTCCCAAGCAGGTGCAGGGCCCAAGGACTTGGGCCATCCCCCACTGCACTCCCAGGCCATAGCAGAGAGCTGGCCTGGAAGAGGGGCAACCGGGACTAGAACCCAGTGTGCCGGTGCCTCAAGGCAGAGGATTAGCCTATTGAGCCACGGCGCCGGCCGAGAACTTCCACTTTGACTATGATCCTGTCAGAATAAGATCGAAGTCGGCTAACTCAAAAGGCTTCCATAGCCTTGGCAACTCATGACTAGAGCCTAGGGAGATTACTGATGCCATAAACAAGAGTGTTAAATTGTTAAGTCAACAACAGGAGTCACTGTGTACTTACTTCTCATGTGGGATCTGTCCTTAATGTGTTATCCAATGTGAAGTAATGCTATAACTAGTACTGAAACAGTATTTTATACTTTGTGTTTCTGTGTGGGTGCAAACTGATGAAATCCTTACTTAATATATACTAAATCGATCTACTGTATATAAAGATAATTGGAAATGAATCTTGATGTGAATGGAATGGGAGAGGGAGCAGAAGATGGGAGGGGTGCGAGTGGGAGTGAAATTATGGGGGGGAAAGCCATTGTAATCCATAAACTGTACTTTGGAAATTTATATTTACTAAATAAAAGTTAAAAAAAATTCTCATGGTCTTGATTTTTTTGTTCTGAATAGCAACTATAGTTTTAGAGTCAATCCAAAGTTTTTTTTTAAACTGTTACTTAATATACATATTAACATTTAAAAAGGCAGCATCGTGAAGGAAGAAGTTTCCAAATGCTGGCAGGAAAAAAGGCTTTGGTTCTCTTAATGAAATGATATTTTCAGAAGCAAATCCCTATGCCATGAAAAGCGTAATTTGCCCTCTTCTAATTATTCTTAGGAAGTTTTCCTTGTATAAAAAAAAGTCCTCAGTAGACAACATATCTTATATAATTTATAAATTATAAACTTATAATGTATAATAAATATACTGATTCTTCATTCTTCCTGCTACCATTTTCAAATATTTGTTGAAATCCCGGGGTGACTGAGTAGCAACTTCTTTACAATGTCTTTTGACTAGCTGACTTAAATCTTTATTTAAAAATTAATCGCTTTGTACAATTTTATCGTTATTTTTAGAGTGTGATGATTCACAGGAGGGTTGAATGTCATTGCTGCCATGCTGTAAGTCTCAAAGAGTTCAGCAGCAGATCTTCAGCTCAGCTCGGGCCTGAGTGCTTCAGAGCCTTCAGCAGGTGCTCTGGTGATCAGGTGTGCTGCCAGTCTCTGCAGTACGGGATGGCATTGTCTGTGCAGTGCAAGCAATTCCCAGAGAACAGTGTTCTGAGCATTATAGTACTTAGGTTCATCCAGCTCAGGGAGGAAAACTCCACTTCCTGGGGTTCACTGTCAAGCAACAGATTTGTTTTTGGGAAGTATGCATTAATATTCTG